>NC_048580.1:5389270-5514270 GCF_013265735.2 Oncorhynchus mykiss
ATATTCAGGCCAGGTTGTGAAAAGCCATCTTCATAAACATTGGATGGTTGCCATAACACTAACTGAACCACAGTGATGATTATTGATTTTTAAAATGTTGTATTGGATGTGATGATCTTTTTTTTAGATTTGATAATAATGGGTTTACATGAAATATTCAGTAAAACACCCCGCTGACAAACCACAGCTCAGTGGACCTTCCAAACGGACCAGTGACCATATCAAGAAGAGACTAACACATTTCCACATTGTTTACGATAGCCAGTACAATGTTGTCTGGCTACCAGTCTGTTTAGATAGCATTCCACTCCTTGCCAATCTGTCACATGCTAAACATTTTTTGGCATATGATACAGAGTATCATGAGTGAAATGTTATCCAAACAGACTGGAGGTATGTTACCTAAACAGACTGGTACCCAGGCTAGAGGAATGTTATCTAAACAGACTGGTACCCAGGCTAGAGGAATGTTATCTAAACAGACTGGTACCCAGGCTAGAGGAATGTTATCTAAACAGACTGGTACCCAGGCTAGAGGAATGTTATCTAAACAGACTGGTGCCCAGGCTAGAGGAATGTTATCTAAACAGACTGGTACCCAGGCTAGAGGAAAACAACTTTTTATCAATACTTTATCATAACTATCCCTGAAAATAATATATAAAATAGCATGACATGTAAATTGTTGATAATAAAGCTAGATTGTTTTTGAATATGTCTGTTCTATTCCGATGTCAGATGTTGCTGTCACTAGCTGTCACCGACAGCTTGTACTGTCACCGGTCGGGGACAATACCGCGTCACGGTACTGTCACCAAGAGGTTCTGCACTAGTCGAACGACACAGCATTAAGAGCTGTTCTGTAACGGGCACAGCAGAGATCACATTTACACGAGAAAATCTTTATTAAAGATGTAACAAAAAAATACATTTTCAGGAATCTAGATGTTACAACAAATAAATCACTAGAGAAATACTAGAATAAAGTGTATAAACATTTCCTGAGCAACTATACAATAGCAAAATAATGTCTGTTTTGACACTTTAATAATAAATACAAACTCTATATCTGAAAAATGATCTTGAAAAAAAAGATCCCATTTAAACTACAGTAAAAATGTACAGTAGAACTACAGTAGAACTACAGTATAAATACAGAAATACAGTATAACTACAGTAGAAATACAGTATAACTACAGTATAAATACAGTATAACTACAGAACTACAGTAGAACTACAGTAGAACTACAGTATAAATACAGAAATACAGTAGAACTACAGTAGAAATACAGTAGAACTACAGTAGAACTACAGTATAAATACAGTATAACTACAGTAGTACAGTATAAATACAGAAATACAGTAGAACTACAGTAGAAATACAGTAGAACTACAGTAGAACTACAGTATAAATACAGTATAACTACAGTAGTACAGTATAAATACAGAAATACAGTAGAACTACAGTAGAAATACAGTAGAACTACAGTAGAAATACAGTATAACTACAGTAGAAATACAGTATAACTACAGAAATACAGTACAACTACAGTAGAACTACAGTACATATTTACTATACCATAACTATTCCCAGAGACAGTATATTTTATGTGTGTAGTTAAATCTAGTTCCGGCCTACATTCAAGACCAGGATTGTCTGCAAGTCAAATTGATATCAGCAAGTTACCTAAACTAGTCTAAGCCAATCATTCCCTTACACAGCAATCCAAACACGTTGAAGAATACCTCAATAGATCTGTTGTTTCAGGAGTAGCACCTCATATTTACTTGCCAATGGAAGAATGACAAGAATCCCAGGTATTAACATAACAAACATGAATGTAGCAAAGCAGCCCAGGCCATTTACAAGCTTTGTTGTAGCTCATATCTGGACCGGGCCCTATCAATTTGTACTCGTCTCTTAGTATTTGTGTGTAGTGGTTTGTAATACTACTCTTAGTATTTGTGTGTAGTGGTTTGTAATACTACTATTAGTATTTGTGTGTAGTGGTTTGTAATACTACTATTAGTATTTGTGTGTAGTGGTTTGTAATACTGTACGATTCTTAGTATTTGTGTGTAGTGGTTTGTAATACGACTTAGTATTTGTGTGTAGTGGTTTGTAATACTACTCTTAGTATTTGTGTGTAGTGGTTTGTAATACTACTCTTAGTATTTGTGTGTAGTGGTTTGTAATACTACTCTTAGTATTTGTGTGTAGTGGTTTGTAATACGTCTCTTTTAGTATTTGTGTGTAGTGGTTTGTAATACTACTCATAGTATTTGTGTGTAGTGGTTTGTAAAACTACTCTTAGTATTTGTGTGTAGTGGTTTGTAATACTACTCTTAGTATTTGTGTGTAGTGGTTTGTAATACGTCTCTTTTAGTATTTGTGTGTAGTGGTTTGTAATACGTCTCTTTTAGTATTTGTGTGTAGTGGTTTGTAATACTACTTTTAGTATTTGTGTGTAGTGGTTTGTAATACGTCTCTTAGTATTTGTGTGTAGTGGTTTGTAATACTACTCTTAGTATTTGTGTGTAGTGGTTTGTAATACGTCTCTTAGTATTTGTGTGTAGTGGTTTGTAATACTACTCTTAGTATTTGTGTGTAGTGGTTTGTAATACTACTCTTAGTATTTGTGTGTAGTGGTTTGTAATACGTCTCTTAGTATTTGTGTGTAGTGGTTTGTAATACTACTCTTAGTATTTGTGTGTAGTGGTTTGTAATACTACTCTTTTAGTATTTGTGTGTAGTGGTTTGTAAAACTACTCTTAGTATTTGTGTGTAGTGGTTTGTAATACTACTCTTAGTATTTGTGTGTAGTGGTTTGTAATACTACTCTTAGTATTTGTGTGTAGTGGTTTGTAATACGTCTCTTTTAGTATTTGTGTGTCGTGCTGAATGTTCATATTTTTCCACGGTCCAGCAGGGAGGCAGCTAGCTGAGCCTGCAGAGCCATCTGGTGGAAAGTCCTGCCGTCCGTCGCCTCCCTCACCTTCTCCCTCATGTGGAAGGAGGCGCGAGCCACTCTACGAGCCTCCTCCTGCACCTCCTCTCTCTGCCTCTGCAGACGCTCCCTCCGACGCTCCTTCAAATCAAAATCAAACTTTTATTTAATGCACATTTAAAAATCGCCGAGACACTTTACAGTAAAAATAATTTAACGTCTGTCCCAAATGGAACCCGGTTCCCTCCAAATGGAACCCGGTTCCCTCCAAATGGAACCCGGTTCCCTCCAAATTAAATAAAAGTACCCCCTCCCCAACACCACACACCCTACCACACACACTTTTCCCAACACCAGACACCGTACCACACACACCTTCCCCAACACCACACACACTTTTCCCCCAACACCACACACACTTTTCCCCCAACACCACACACACACACACACACACCTTCTCCAACACCACACACACCTCCCCCAACACCACACACACTTTTCCCCCAACACCACACACACACACACACACCTTCTCCAACACCAAACACTCCTTCCCCAACACCACACACACCTTCTCCAACACCAAACACTCCTTCTCCAACACCACACACACCTTCTCCAACACCAAACACTCCTTCCCCAACACCACACACACCTTCTCCAACACCAAACACTCCTTCTCCAACACCACACACACCTTCTCCAACACCACACACACCTTCTCCAATACCCCCCCCCCCCCCCCCCCCCCCCACCTAACACCACACCTTCAGGGAGAGGCAGCATTCTCTCAGCTGCCTCTCAGTCTCCTCCTCTCTCTGTACACTGTCTAGGTGGCGCTGGTGGCAGAGGAGTCTCTCCATGTTTTCCTGCTGTGCCCGCTGTGCCCTGCTCCTCCTCTGGGTGTGAGCGTTCTGGCTTGCCTGCTCCATACGGCGCTGACTCAGCTGGGCCAGTACCTGGACGAATACAATAGAACGTTATTGTCCGATGTGAGTTGGTTAGGGTTTAAAGTGTCTTGCTCGAGCACAACGGCATCAAGTGGCAATCTGAGATTCTAATGCCAGTAACCCTCCAGTTGCAGGCTCATTCCTGTCAGATTTTCTCGGCATCACTGGGATTCTGACCCTATATATCCCCCCTCCCCTCCCCATCTCTCTGCAAAATGTAAAGGGGTTCCCAGGCCTAATATTTAAACTGAGGAAATGTGATCATAATTATTATTTTAGCAATCCACCCTGGACAAGCTAGTAAAGGTCCTAATAAAAAGGCCCCATCCTGCTGAGGTGAGATGCTGGACAGGCTAGTAAAGGTGAGATGCTGGACAGGCTAGTTAAGGTGAGATGCTGGACAGGCTAGTAAAGGTGAGATGCTGGACAGGCTAGTAAAGGTGAGGTGCTGGACAGGCTAATAAAGGTGAGGTGCTGGACAGGCTAGTAAAGGTGAGATGCTGGACAGGCTAGTAAAGGTGAGATGCTGGACAGGCTAGTAAAGGTCAGATGCTGGACAGGCTAGTAAAGGTCAGATGCTGGACAGGCTAGTAAAGGTCAGATGCTGGACAGGCTAGTAAAGGTCAGATGCTGGACAGGCTAGTAAAGGTGAGATGCTGGACAGGCTAGTAAAGGTGAGGTGCTGGGCAGGCTAATAAAGGTGAGATGCTGGACAGGCTAGTAAAGGTGATATGCTGGACAGGCTAGTAAAGGTGAGATGCTGGACAGGCTAGTAAAGGTCAGATGCTGGACAGGCTAGTAAAGGTGAGGTGCTGGACAGGCTAGTAAAGGTGAGATGCTGGACAGGCTAGTAAAGGTGAGATGTTGGACAGGCTAGTAAAGGTGAGATGCTGGACAGGCTAGTAAAGGTGAGATGCTGGACAGGCTAGTAAAGGTGAGATGCTGGACAGGCTAGTAAAGGTGAGATGCTGGACAGGCTAGTAAAGGTGAGATGCTGGACAGGCTAGTAAAGGTGAGATGCTGGACAGGCTAGTAAAGGTGAGATGCTGGACAGGCTAGTAAAGGTGATATGCTGGACAGGCTAGTAAAGGTGAGATGCTGGACAGGCTAGTAAAGGTGAGCTGCTGGACAGGCTAGTAAAGGTGAGATGCTGGACAGCTAGTAAAGGTGAGATGATGGACAGCTAGTAAAGGTGAGATGCTGGACAGGCTAATAAAGGTGAGATGCTGGACAGGCTAGTAAAGGTGAGGTGCTGGACAGGCTAGTAAAGGTGAGATGCTGGACAGGCTAGTAAAGGTGAGATGCTGGACAGGCTAGTAAAGGTGAGGTGCTGGACAGGCTAGTAAAGGTGAGATGCTGGACAGGCTAGTAAAGGTCAGATGCTGGACAGGCTAGTAAATCAAATCAATTTATATAGCCCTTCGTACATCAGCTGATGTCACAAAGTGCTGTACAGAAACCCAGCCTAAAACGCCAAACAGCAAGAAATGCAGGTGTAGAAGCACCTTGAGCTCATTAATGATACAATGTTCATAATTGAAGACTGCTGAAAGGCCAGTCTTTTTGTCAATGACAAGGAGTGGAATGTTAGCTGAAGAGAACAGTACTCTGGCTATTATAGTATGCCAGGGACTGTGGAAATGTGTGTGCTCACTTTCCAGTATTGTTTATGGCATGTATTACAGTGTACAGTTGTGTGTAGGGTTTACGTATATCTGTGTGATGTCCTTGCCTCTTTCTCTCTGAGCTGCTGTTGGCTGTGCCAGGAGGCTCGGAGCTGGGCCCTCTGGATCTGCTCCTCCTCCCTGGCCGATCTCTCCTGCAGCTCCCTGAGCCGCAACGCCACTGCCTGGGCCCTCTTCTCCCAGGAGCGCTGCAGTTTCTCCTCCACGGCACTCCTCATCAGCGCCTCCTCCTCCTCCATCTGCTGCTGCACCTCCCTCTTCAGGAGGAGGCATCTGAGATGTTCCCTCTGGTTCTCTTGTTGGAGCCTCTTCCTCTCCCTCCTCTCTCGGATCACCCTGCTCCTCCTGGCCCTTTGCTCCTTCTCCTGCGACAGCTGCACCTCCTTCTCTCTCCCTGCCTGCTCCAGACGCTCCATGTCTTTGAGCAGCTGCTCCTGGAGGCATTTGCGCTCCTCCGCTTCTCTCCTCGCCATCTCTTTCTTGTCTCTTTTCCGCACCTCCTGCTCCTCTGTGAGCCTCCTCCAGCGATCCTCCTGCAGTAGCACCTCCTGCTCGCGCTGACCGGCCAACTCCTTCTCCTGGCGCTCCTTCTGCCTCCTCCGCGCCTCCAGCCCATCCTGCCACCGCTGTATGCTCTTCTCCAGCTCCTTCTTCCTCCTGCGCTCCGCCTGGACCCGTCGCACTTCCTCCTGCCTCCGGGCCTCCTCTCTCTCCTGCTCCTCCTGCTGGCTCAGCATCAGCCTGGTCTGCTTCTCTTGGTGCTTCACCAACATCAGAGCTGCTATCTTACGGTCTTTCTCTGGGACTGTGACATTCATCTTCTTCCTGACATCTCGAGTGAGCCTCTCCAACTGTCTTTCTGTGGCTGGGGAGTGTCGGAGGTCACCAAGACTTAGGCTGGACACCATCATGTTCTTGTCAGTTGGTCTCAAGCTGTTTCTGTTTTGTTTTCTGGTGATCGCAGCAGAATAAGAGGACCTGCCATTGCTCACAGATTTCCTTCTGGGGCTGTGGTCCACAGATTGATTAGTTCGCGTTCTCAAACCATCACAGGAGTCCTCTCTTGATTTGGGATCTTCGAGAGAGTTCCGACTTTCTACCTCGACGACAGTTTCGAGGGCAGACAGTTTAAGAGACGGTCGTCTTTCTTTCGTTTCTAAAACAATCTTCTCTCTCTCTTCACGACACAGCTGCAAAATCCCCCTGCCTTCCCTTTCGTACGCCTCGTACAGAACTGTCAGTGCCTTAAACGGGATATCTGGGTTTACGTTGTCATCAACGAAATCGCTTAGAGATTTTATTAAAAGTTGAACTGGTTTGACGCCGAGTCTTGCACATGATTCCAACGACCGCGGACTGGTTAAAACATACGTGCTGTCCTCGGCATCCGTCGTATCAAAGTTGTCGAGATCCAAGTGCAGCGTCGGAGACGGCGGACTGCTTTCTCCCATGGCAGCTAGCTAGCGTGCTCATAGCTACTTATCTAACTAGCTAGCATGCTTATAGCTACTTAAATAGCTAACTAGAGTGCTTATAGCTACTTAAATAGCTAGCTAGAGTGCTTATAGCTACTTAAATAGCTAACTAGTGCTTATAGCTACTTAAATAGCCAACTAGAGTGCTTATAGCTACTATACTAGCTAGCTAGAGTGCTTATAGCTACTTAAATAGCCAACTAGAGTGCTTATAGCTACTTAAATAGCCAACTAGAGTGCTTATAGCTACTTAACTAGCTAGCTAGAGTGCTTATAGCTACTTAAATAGCCAACTAGAGTGCTTATAGCTACTTAACTAGTTAGCTAGAGTGCTTATAGCTACTTAACTAGCTAGCTAGAGTGCTTATAGCTACTTAACTAGCTAGCTAGAGTGCTTATAGCTACTTAACTAGCTAACTAACTAGCTAGTTAGAGTGCTTATAGCTACTTAACTAGCTAGCTAGAGTGCTTATAGCTACTTAACTAGCTAACTAACTAGCTAGTTAGAGTGCTTATAGCTACTTAACTAACTAGCTAGCTAGAGTGCTTATAGCTACTTAACTATCTAGCTAGCTAGAGTGCTTATAGCTACTTAACTAGCTAACTAACTAGCTAGCGTGCTTATAGCTACTTAACTATCTAGCTAGCTAGAGTGCTTATAGCTACTTAACTAGCTAACTAACTAGCTAGCTAGAGTGCTTATAGCTACTTAACTAGCTAGCTAGCTAGATTGCTTGTAACTACTTAACTAACTAGCTAGCTAGAGTGCTTATGGGTACTTAACTAAGTAACTAACTAGAGTGCTTATAGCTACTTAACTAGCTACCTAGCTAGAGTGCTTATAGCTACTTAGCTAGCTAACTAACTAGCTAGCTAGAGTGCTTATAGCTACTTAACTAGCTAGCTAGCGTGCTTATAGCTACTTAACTAGCTAGCTAGCTAGAGTGCTTATAGCTACTTAACTAGCTAGCTAGCTACGTGCTTATAGCTACTTAACTAGCTAACTGGCGTGCTTATAGCTACTTAAATAGCCAACTAGAGTGCTTATAGCTACTTAACTAGCTAACTGGTGTGCTTATAGCTACTTAACTAGCTATCTAGCTAGCGTGCTTATAGCTACTTAACTAGCATTAGCCTTTACTCTGGACACCATCGCATCGCAGACAGGCAAACCAACAGGTACCACAACAACAACAACAACAAAATAGCAAGTAAAAGTCGATATTTCTCATGAAATGCGTTCAGTATTTTGATAGCTGTCAAATACGAAGAAGAAGGAGAGCGAGACCTTTCAAAACATGGCCTACCGGTGGAAACTCAGCGACGCTATTTTGTTGTGACCATGGCTGCAAAACCCAAAAGATTTCTCTGGAAAAAAGGGATTATTTCTTCCCAATAGATTATTTCAACCCAATATATTATTTCTTCCCAATAGATTATTTATTCCCAATAGATTATTTCAACCAAATAGATTATTTCTTCCCAAAATATTATTTCTTCCTAATAGATTATTTTTTCCCATTATATAATTTTAACCCAATAGATGATTTTTTCCCATTATATAATTTTAACCCAATAGATTATTTCTTCCCAATAGATTATTTCAACCCAATAGATTATTTGTTCCCATTAGATTATTTCAACCCAATAGATTATTCCATCACCCTCTATCGCTTGACCTTCCCTGGATGGGGTGACCTCTCAGATAGAAAAATTCATCCTCTTGACATCTCCCATTTCTATTAGGAAATCAAGGGCATTTGTTATTTCTACAATACACGTTTTCACAGTGGACAGACAAGAAAATGGTTTACATTTGTGGTTTTATATATTTTTTTAATAAAAAATAAATGAATGGTATTTTTTTTGTCGCCATCGGGTGGTCATTTATAGACATAAACGGAAAGGTACATTCACGCACACGGCGTTTAGGTGTTTGGTTACAAAATATCCGAGACGTTTGGATAATTTGACTTTAATGGGGAGGTCTGTTCTATTTCACATCAGTATTTACAGTTCTGAACTACCTTATATTTGTATAGTGATAACCTACACAGGTTTAGCAGTGCTTGATTTAGGCCAGAGCAGTCCTGTGCGCCTTATCTGCAAATTTTGAGTCTCCTTTATAAAACAAAGTGGCCTATCACCGACCCGGATTCACACATGGCGCCAAAAAAAAACGTGATAAAGCGGAATTAAGGCGGGGTCTGGCATTGAATACAAACGGAGGCGGTGCACTCATATCCCGATTCCGCGTTGTTCACGTTTTATTTGACAGTAGCCTGTGAATTACGATGTATATGTGCCACTAGACTGTTCCAGTTTGAGAATGCGCCTAAATACGCTTTTCCAAATTGTCAAATTAGGGCTTTTATAGTCATGAAAATCAGGGTCGGCTCTACCCTTTTGGGGAACCTAAGCGAGTCCCCCCCCTCTTCAACCAAGCGGTCAATTGACGGCCCAGAGAAAATATTGCAGTTTTATAAAAATAAAAAAGGAATCCCAAATCAAGCACTGGTTAATTAACATTCCTTATGGCCCAATATTATGTGTTAGGATATAACTTCCATTCGCGCTGTTCACCAACGTTTAGGAAACGTTTCGATATTGAATGCGGCTCCGCAAGTCCTCCGACCAAAACTTCCGCCTTCAAGCAGTCGATTCGTGCCAAACACAGACATGCCTGCAAAAATACACTGATTGACTCTTGAGGGCTCACAACAAAGCCTCTCCTGTGAGTATGTATATATATATATATTATATGTTATAGTATAAAGTTGATTTTTAGGAAATCGAACATATAAATGATTATGTAGCCAGCAAGTTGTATACCATCTAGTCAAAACCTCCCAGCAAGTGGGTGATTTAAAATCGCCATAACTTCTTTTATCTGACTGCGGATGATAGCTACGTTAAAGTCAAATTAGGTCAAATTTGTAGCAACAAAACGCAAAGAAAACAACAACAACAACAACAACGGGAAAACAGCAAAAATGTAAGGTCAGTATTTTGTACTTAAACAATCATGCATAGCAAACATTTGAAGCTATTAAGTGTTGTTTAACTGGCTATTTCAGGAACATCTGGATAACCGTGGTGGTCTCAATCATATTATAATTGAGTCAATTCAAGTTTGCTAACTGAATTCCCAATAACACTTTCAAATGTCCGTTTTTTGAAAATCATTGAGGAAAACATTTAATTCCATTTTAGAATCTCAGTTTACATCCTGAATTCAAATTGACCTCAACCTTGCCGAATACTGAAACCAACCATCTCATCAACACTTTGTCCCCTCACCTTAGCTTGAAAGAGGGGCGAACCCAAAAGGAGAGAGGAGGGCGGACGACCGACCAACCAACCAACCAATCAACCGACCGCACAACATACCAAAAACACCCGTATCCAAGATGAGGCGAGCCAGCCGAGGAGGGGATGAATCTGGTACCGGTGCTCCCCGTCAGAACGGTGTGTCTGGGGCGAGAGGCGGCGCCAGAGGAGCGGCTGCGGATCGGGGGGATACGGTAGCCGGCGGTGATGATGATGAGGCCGGGTGCAGCCCAGCAGACATGCAGGATGAGGACAATGATCCGGCGCGGAGGAGAGAGATCAGGAGCAAGTACAGGGACCTCATCAACTCTGTTCAACGTGAGTAGTGGATACGAGGCTCTGCTAAATGACTACAAAGGTAGTGGGGACTGTCTGGAAATGGTATCCATTGGCCATTAGTTCCCAATTCTCCTCACTTTTCAAAAACGGTATTCTCCCTGTCATTGATTTAAAAGTATTGGATTGGTATAATCATTGGCTGGAGGGAATTACCATATATTTTTGAAATCCGTGATGGGGCGTGTGTAAGGGTCCACTTCGGCAGAAGGTGTGGAGAATCTGGAGGCAGATGCCGGCCTGTGACAGGTTTGTGTTAAAACTCCCAGGTGCCTGGACACCTGGCAAATTAAAAGGTCCAGTAGGTAATTTTGTGGGCAACCTGACCGAATTCACATAGAAATGTGATTTCTAGATCTGTTATTCTCATTGAAAGCAAGTCTAATACAGCATCTTCAAACAGCTGAACACACTAGCTGTATTTTGGTTCTATTTCACCGCGGTTTAGATGACTTGTTTTGCCATATTATATCATTTTTATTAGGCGAATGTGATATAATTTTATCAACCAGGAAATGGGGGAGTAATTTCTACCTGTTGTACCTTCTTTTTATCCAATCTATTTCTTCTCTCTTCTTCCCAGAGAACAGAGAGGACATGTTGAGTCCCACCAACAACAAACTGACAGATGTGTTGGAGGAGGCCAACAAACTGTTTGCAGAAGGTATGATAGGATCTGTCATCATTCTTCCTTCCTTCCTCGAAGTAACCACTGATCTAACATAGTCAGATTGGTGAGAGCTAACCCCTGCTTTAACCTATCTAGTAATGTCTAAATCAGTGGTTATTCAGAGGAAGGATGTTATACTATCTTAATCGAATAGCCTCCCTGTCTTTTTCTTCCTCCCTGTCTTTTTCTTCTTCCTCCCTGTCTACTTCTTCTTCCTCCCTGTCTACTTCTTCTTCCTCCCTGTCTACTTCTTCTTCCTCCCTGTCTACTTCTTCTTCCTCCCTGTCTACTTCTTCTTCCTCCCTGTCTACTTCTTCTTCCTCCCTGTCTACTTCTTCTTCCTCCCTGTCTACTTCTTCTTCCTCCCTGTCTTCTTCTTCTTCCTCCCTGTCTTCTTCCTCCCTGTCTTCTTCCTCCCTGTCTACTTCTTCTTCTTCTTCCTCCCTGTCTACTTCTTCTTCTTCTTCTTCCTCCCTGTCTACTTCTTCTTCCTCTCTGTCTACTTCTTCTTCCTCCCTGTCTACTTCTTCTTCCTCTCTGTCTACTTCTTCTTCCTCCCTGTCTACTTCTTCTTCCTCTCTGTCTACTTCTTCTTCCTCCCTGTCTACTTCTTCTTCCTCCCTGTCTACTTCTTCTTCTTCCTCCCTGTCTACTACTTCTTCTTCCTCCCTGTCTACTACTTCTTCTTCCTCCCTGTCTTCTACTTCTTCTTCCTCCCTGTCTTCTTCTTCTTCTTCTTCCTCCCTGTCTTCTTCTTCTTCTTCCTCCCTCCCTGTCTTCTTCTTCTTCCTCCCTGTCTACTTCTTCTTCCTCCCTGTCTTCTTCTTCTTCTTCCTCCCTGTCTACTACTTCTTCTTCTTCCCTGTCTACTTCTTCCTCTCTGTCTACTTCTTCTTCCTCTCTGTCTACTTCTTCTTCCTCCCTGTCTTCTTCTTCTTCCTCCCTGTCTACTTATTCTTCCTCCCTGTCTTCTTCCTCCCTGTCTTCTTCCTCCCTGTCTTCTTCCTCCCTGTCTACTTCTTCTTCTTCTTCCTCCCTGTCTACTTCTTCTTCTTCTTCCTCCCTTTCTACTTCTTCTTCTTCTTCCTCCCTGTCTACTTCTTCTTCTTCCTCCCTGTCTTCTTCTTCTTCCTCCCTGTCTTCTTCTTCTTCCTCTCTGTCTACTTTTTCTTCTTCCTCCCTGTCTACTTCTTCTTCCTCCCTGTCTTCTACTTCTTCTTCCTCCCTGTCTTCTTCTTCTTCTTCCTCCCTGTCTTCTTCTTCTTCTTCCTCCCTGTCTACTTCTTCTTCTTCCTCCCTGTCTACTTCTTCTTCTTCCTCCCTGTCTACTTCTTCTTCCTCCCTGTCTTCTTCTTCTTCCTCCCTGTCTTCTTCTTCTTCCTCCCTGTCTTCTTCTACTTCTTCCTCCCTGTCTACTTCTTCTTCTTCCTCCCTGTCTTCTTCTTCTTATTCTTCTTCCTCCCTGTCTTCTTCTTCTTCTTCCTCCCTGTCTACTTCTTCTTCTTCTTCCTCCCTGTCTTCTTCTTCTTCTTCCTCCCTGTCTTCTACTTCTTCTTCTTCTTCCTCCCTGTCTTCTTCTTCTTCCTCCCTGTCTTCTTCTTCTTCTTCTTCCTCCCTGTCTACTACTTCTTCTTCTTCCTCCCTGTCTACTACTTCTTCTTCTTCCTCCCTGTCTACTACTTCTTCTTCTTCCTCCCTGTCTTCTTCTTCATCACTGTTCTGTTTTGTCTCCTCTCTCCCAGTCCGTCAGGCCCGTGAAGCGGCTTTAGATGCCCAGCTCCTGGTGCTGGCTACAGACCTGGGGAAGGAGAAGGCCAGCCAGCTACACGCAGAGGGATCAGCCTTCGACCCCGCAGCCTTTGCTGAACACCTGGTAATGAGGATAGGGGAGGATGGTGGAGGAGGAGGATGGGGGAGGTAGAGGAGGAGGATGAGGGAGGTGGAGAAGGGAGGAGGAGGAGGGAGGTAGAGGAGGGAGGTAGAGGAGGAGGGAGGTGGATGATGGGGGGGAGGTAGAGGATGGGGGAGGTTACTGGTTGTCAGATTGCTAACCCTTTATCCTTTGTGTGTCTGTTGGTCCACCAGCTGTCATTCATGGGTCTGAATCGCCTGGAGGAGGAAGATGAAGATGTGGAGGGTGGAGCGAGCGGCGGATACCTCCCCCAGGACGCCTGGCAGAGGGTAGCCAACAGAGCTCAGCGCTGCTTCAGGACTGCCCCCTCTTTCCACTATATGTAAGTGTGTGTGTGTTTAGAGAGCAGAAGGTAGCAGAGCTCAGTGCTGCTCAGGACTTCCCCCTCTTTCCACTATATGTAAGTGTGTGTGTGTTTAGAGAGCAGAAAGTAGCAGAGCTCAGTGCTGCCCCCTCTTTCGTGTGTGTGTGTGTGTGTGTGTTTAGAGAGCAGAAGGTAGCAGAGCTCAGTGCTGCTCCAGGACTGCCCCCTCTTTGCACTATGTGTGAATCAGTGTGTTTGAGGGCATCAGTTTCCACATGGCGAGGCCCAGAAGTGCCACTATTGATCACATAACAAGTCGTTTGATTTGTCGATCAGTGATTCTGCAAACGCAAACATCATCCTCCACCTCTTTGGGCCAAAAGTGACCACTCACTTAAATATACACGAGAAAATGTTTAAAAACTCTCTTTCCAACTCTCTTGTGCTGTCTCTCTGCCAGGATGGGATCGTTCCTGGCTGAGCTACCTCCGCCTCGCCAGAGGGTAGAGAGACAGAGGAAAGTCCCCGGGAAGGAAGCCAAGAGGATCATGCCCACTCAGGTCTTCGGCTTTAACACTGTTGTGCTGACTCCTGGAGGAGTCACCAGGCCATCTCAGTACACCCTGGTTTGGTCTGGCGTGGCTGTGTATGGTCCAGTATTGTGATATGGCCTTTTTTTTGGTGTTTTACATAGTTACTATATAATAGGGCTTTGAAAAAAAGGAGATCAGTTTGATGAGCCAGGATGAATGTGTTTAGTATGTCTGTCCATCTGTTGACGATGAGGGAATCTTCCCTGGTTTTAACTGTATATTTCTGCTTTGGAAAAAAAAAAATAATAATAATTATGTCAAGGAGACTAAACTGGTTAATTAAATGTTAAATAAATTAATCAATATTTTATGTCATTGTCTGTTCCAGTTGAAGAGGATGGAGGAGTCTCACCAGGAAGCTACAGAGAAGGAGGTAGAGAGGATTCTGGGATACCTGCGGAGCTACTTCTTTGACGACCGTAAGTCATGGCTCTTATTATTCTAATAACATATTTATATAGCGCTTTTCAAGGACCCAAAGTCGCTTTACAATTGAAGAAGAAAAAAAAACAAGATCGACTAGGGGGAGGGACCTTAGATCCTCTGCTCCAATGGGCTTCGAGAGGAATCAAGGATTTGTTGACTGGTAACATTTCTGAAAATATGTTCGTTAAATAGAGAATTACAATCAGAAACACAAAAGTCCAAACTGTATGTCTCTAGCATGTATGGTTTTAAAGTTACAGCCGATTTACCCTGAGAATTTAGAATGATTAGAGGGAATATCATTTCATTATGGCCATGGTCAAAAGTGGTCCCTGGTATAGAACAAGATGGCCCCGCCCACTGTTAAAGCTCCCAATTCACAACTTTATTGACAACCGCTTCCATCCAAAACGGATCCTCGTCTCTGTCACTGCTCGGGTAGGACTCGCCGCTCGGGTAGGACTCGCCGCTCGGGTAGGACTCGCCGCTCGGGTAGGACTCGCCGCTCCGTGGGCGGAACGAACAAGCTAGCTAGTGTGGCTGCAGGTTCGTGTGTGGTAACATGAGCTGTTTCTAAATTAAATCCAAGAAATGCGAAACTAAATGTAGCCTATACTGTAGCCGAAACCAGAAGAGAACCTGTTCCCTCCTCCCGCTGGTTCTGGTTTTTACCCAGATTCTGCCATGAAGGTCAGAGGTCGGCGACCTTGGAGTGCTAAGTTTATCGTAGCATTTTCGACTGATCTACCCCGCCAGTTAGGATTTTTTTACATGCACATTTTCGTGGAACAGTTTCATTTAATTTATAATAGTCTTCGTATCTCAAAATGTGTATTTATGTGGTTAATCAAAACTCTTATCTAAATGATACAGACCTAAAAAAAAAAAAAAGTAACTTCTATTGCCATTTGTTTACTATGTAGAAGTAACTTGGGTCGGTCCGCTGAGACGGGCGTGAATCAGATGGGCGTCTCGTGTGCCATACATTTTTAAATATATTTGCCACTGCTCCGACTAAATTAATCTCGGTCGACCAACAGCCCTATCCGACCGAACAATCGATCAGCCGGTCTAAATGGGATCAGCCCTACGTTCTTATTTCATCAGCACTGTAAAGTACAAGCAAGTTAAGGGTATACTATTGTCGAGAACAATCTAATGATTTAATTGTATGTCATTCATAATGGCATAGGCTAAAGAACACAAGGTTTAGGCATTAATTTACTAGCACCTTCTTAAAATGACTCGTATTTCACTACATTCTAGAGTAGTGAATTAACGTCCTATAAGGGGTAACAAAATGTTTTATAAAAACTCTGTTGTTGACATTTTTAGAATTAGGCTAGAAATGATTTGATATTAGTTGGGTAAAGAGCTATTTGTGATGTACCTTTCTCCCCGTGTATCTCCAGCCACATCTCCCATCTCCTACTATGAGTTTGTCATAGACCCCACCTCCTTCTCCCGCTCTGTGGAGAACATCTTCCACACCTCCTTCCTGGTCAGGGTGAGTGGTTTATCCTGGAGGCATTACATTCAGGTCAGGGTGAGGAGTGGTTTATTCTGGTCAGGATGAGGAGTGGTTTATCCTGGAGGCATTACATTCAGGTCAGGGTGAGGAGTGGTTTATTCTGGTCAGGATGTGGAGTGGTTTATCCTGGAGGCATTACATTCAGGTCAGGGTGAGGAGTGGTTTATTCTGGTCAGGGTGAGGAGTGGTTTATCCTGGTCAGGGTGAGGAGGGGTTTATCCTGGAGGCATTACATTCAGGTAAGGATGAGGAGTGGTTTATCCTGGAGGCATTACATTCAGGTAAGGATGAGGAGTGGTTTATCCTGGAAGCATTACATTCAGGTAAGGGTGAGGAGTGGTTTATTCTGGTCAGGGTGAGGAGTGGTTTATTCTGGTCAGGGTGAGGAGTGGTTTATTCTGGTCAGGGTGAGGAGTGGTTTATCCTGGTCAGGGTGAGGAGGGGGTTATTCTGGTCAGGGTGAGGAGTGGTTTATTCTGGAGGCATTACATTCAGGTAAGGGTGAGGAGTGGTTTATTCTGGTCAGGATGAGGAGTGGTTTATCCTGGAGGCATTACTTTCAGGTCAGGATGAGGAGGGGTTTATTCAGGTCAGGGTGAGGAGGGGTTTATTCTGGTCAGGGTGAGGAGTGGTTTATTCTGGTCAGGGTGAGGAGTGGTTTATTCTGGTCAGGGTGAGGAGTGGTTTATCCTGGAGGCATTACATTCAGGTCAGGGTGAGGAGGGGTTTATTCTGGTCAGGGTGAGGAGTGGTTTATTCTGGTCAGGGTGAGGAGTGGTTTATTCAGGTCAGGGTGAGGAGTGGTTTATTCTGGAGGCATTACATTCAGGTAAGGGTGAGGAGTGGTTTATTCTGGTCAGGGTGAGGAGTGGTTTATTCTGGTCAGGGTGAGGAGTGGTTTATTCAGGTCAGGGTGAGGAGTGGTTTATTCTGGTCAGGATGAGTGGTTTATCCTGGAGGCATTACATTCAGGTAAGGATGAGGAGTGGCTTATCCTGGAGGCATTACATTCAGGTAAGGATGAGGAGTGGTTTATTCTGGTCAGGATGAGGAGTGGTTTATTCTGGTCAGGGTGAGGAGTGGTTTATTCTGGTCAGGATGAGGAGTGGTTTATCCTGGAGGCATTACATTCAGGTAAGGGTGAGGAGTGGTTTATTCTGGTCAGGATGAGGAGTGGTTTATTCTGGTCAGGGTGAGGAGTGGTTTATTCTGGTCAGGATGAGGAGTGGTTTATCCTGGAGGCATTACATTCAGGTCAGGGTGAGGAGTGGTTTATTCTGGTCAGGATGAGGAGTGGTTTATCCTGGAGGCATTACATTCAGGTAAGGGTGAGGAGTGGTTTATTCTGGTCAGGGTGAGGAGTGGTTTATTCTGGTCAGGGTGAGGAGTGGTTTATCCTGGAGGCATTACATTTAGGTCAGGGTAAGGAGTGGTTTATTCTGGTCAGGGTGAAGAGGGGGTTATCCTGGTCAGGGTGAAGAGGGGGGTTATCCTGGTCAGGGTGAAGAGGGGGGTTATCCTGGTCAGGGTGAAGAGGGGGGTTATCCTGGTCAGGGTGAAGAGGGGGGTTATCCTGGTCAGGGTGAAGAGGGGGGTTATTCTGGTCAGGGTGAAGAGGGGGGTTATTCTGGTCAGGGTGAAGAGGGGGGTTATTCTGGTCAGGGTGAAGAGGGGGGTTATTCTGGTCAGGGTGAAGAGGGGGTTATTCTGGTCAGGGTGAAGAGGGGGTTATTCTGGTCAGGGTGAAGAGGGGGTTATTCTGGTGGGGGATCACATTATCATACTGAAATGTAGATCCTCACTGTGTTTGGGCTAGTCCCTGGATAGGAAGTGTGTTTGGACTAGTCCCTGGATAGGAGGAAGTGTGTTTGGACTTGTCCCTGGATAGGAAGTGTGTTTGGACTTGTCCCTGGATAGGAGGAAGTGTGTTTGGACTAGTCCCTGGATAGGAGGAAGTGTGTTTGGACTAGTCCCTGGATAGGAGGAAGTTTGTTTGGGCTAGTCCCTGGATAGGAGGAAGTGTGTTTGGGCTAGTCCCTGGATAGGAGGAAGTGTGTTTGGGCTAGTCCCTGGATAGGAGGAAGTGTGTTTGGGCTAGTCCCTGGATAGGAGGAAGTGTGTTTGGGCTAGTCCCTGGATAGGAGGAAGTGTGTTTGGGCTAGTCCCTGGATAGTGTGTTTGGGCTAGTCCCTGGATAGTGTGTTTGGGCTAGTCCCTGGATAGTGTGTTTGGGCTAGTCCCTGGATAGTGTGTTTGGGCTAGTCTCTGGATAGTGTGTTTGGGCTAGTCCCTGGATAGTGTGTTTGGGCTAGTCCCTGGATAGTGTGTTTGGGCTAGTCCCTGGATAGTGTGTTTGGGCTAGTCCCTGGATAGTGTGTTTGGGCTAGTCCCTGGATAGTGTGTTTGGGCTAGTCCCTGGATAGTGTGTTTGGGCTAGTCCCTGGATAGTGTGTTTGGGCTAGTCCCTGGATAGTGTGTTTGGACTAGTCCCTGGATAGTGTGTTTGGACTAGTCCCTGGATAGTGTGTTTGGACTAGTCCCTGGATAGTGTGTTTGGACTAGTCCCTGGATAGTGTGTTTGGACTAGTCCCTGGATAGGAAGTGTCAGCTAGATGTTGTTATTATTAGATAGCAGGAAGCCACTTCAAGGCACTGCTGTCTCCAACACTTCTCCTATTGATATGTCATGTGGATGGTTGGTGACGACGTTGTTTGTGTTTCTCAGGACGGTTTGGCGAAAATGTACCTGGATAATCACAAACTTCCTTGTATCGGTAAGAGAGAACCTCCCATTGTGACAAAATTACTTTTCTTGTTAAGCTGTTTTGGGGGTAATCGTTTTTTTTTGCACTATAGTGTTGACTGTTCGTAAGCCATCATTAACGTGTCTTTATCTCTGACAGCCCCTGTGGAGGAAGGGGAAGTGGAGGCTGGAGGAGCGTCGAACAGGCAGCAGTGTGTCATCTCTATCAGCCCCAAGAGCTGGAAGGTAACACACACACACTGGGACAGGGACACACACACTGGGACAGGGACACACACACTGGGACAGGGACACACACACACACACTGGGACAGGGACACACACACACACACTGGGACAGGGACACACACTGGGACAGGGACACACACTGGGACAGGGACACACACTGGGACAGGGACACACACACACACACTGGGACAGGGACACACACACACACTGGGACAGGGACACACACACACTGGGACAGGGACACACACACAAACTGGGACAGGGACACACACACACACTGGGACAGGGACACACACACACACACTGGGACAGGGAAGCACACACACACACTGGGACAGGGACGCACACACACACACTGGGACAGGGACACACACACACACACTGGGACAGGGACGCACACACACACACTGGGACAGGGACACACACACACACACACACTGGGACAGGGACACACACACACACACTGGGACAGGGACACACACACACACACTGGGACAGGGACACACACACACACACACACTGGGACAGGGACACACACACACACACACACTGGGACAGGGACACACACACTGGGACAGGGACACACACACACACACACACACACACACTGGGACAGGGACACACACACACACACACTGGGACAGGGACACACACACACACTGGGACAGGGACACACACACACACTGGGACAGGGACACACACACACTGGGACAGGGACACACACACAAACTGGGACAGGGACACACACACACACACTGGGACAGGGACACACACACACACACTGGGACAGGGACACACACACACACACACTGGGACAGGGACACACACACACACTGGGACAGGGACACACACACACACACACTGGGACAGGGACACACACACACACACACTGGGACAGGGACACACACACACACACACACACACACTGGGACAGGGACACACACACACACACTGGGACAGGGACACACACACTGGGACAGGGACACACACACACACACACACACACACACTGGGACAGGGACACACACACACACACACTGGGACAGGGACACACACACACACACACTGGGACAGGGACACACACACACACACTGGGACAGGGACACACACACACACACACTGGGACAGGGACACACACACACACACACACTGGGACAGGGACACACACACACACACACTGGGACAGGGACACACACACACACACACACACTGGGACAGGGACACACACACAAACTGGGACAGGGACACACACACACACACTGGGACAGGGACACACACACACACACTGGGACAGGGAAGCACACACACACACTGGGACAGGGACGCACACACACACACTGGGACAGGGACACACACACACACACTGGGACAGGGACGCACACACACACACTGGGACAGGGACACACACACACACACACACTGGGACAGGGACACACACACACACACTGGGACAGGGACACACACACACACACTGGGACAGGGACACACACACACACACACACTGGGACAGGGACACACACACACACACACACTGGGACAGGGACACACACACTGGGACAGGGACACACACACACACACACACACACACACTGGGACAGGGACACACACACACACACACTGGGACAGGGACACACACACACACTGGGACAGGGACACACACACACACTGGGACAGGGACACACACACACTGGGACAGGGACACACACACAAACTGGGACAGGGACACACACACACACACTGGGACAGGGACACACACACACACACTGGGACAGGGACACACACACACACACACTGGGACAGGGACACACACACACACTGGGACAGGGACACACACACACACACACTGGGACAGGGACACACACACACACACACTGGGACAGGGACACACACACACACACACACACACTGGGACAGGGACACACACACACACACTGGGACAGGGACACACACACTGGGACAGGGACACACACACACACACACACACACACACACACTGGGACAGGGACACACACACACACACACTGGGACAGGGACACACACACACACACACTGGGACAGGGACACACACACACACACACTGGGACAGGGACACACACACACTGGGACAGGGAAACACACACACACACCCACTGGGACAGGGACACACACACACACACACACTGGGACAGGGACACACACACACACACAAACTGGGACAGGGACACACACACACACACAAACTGGGACAGGGACACACACACACACACACTGGGACAGGGACACACACACACACACCCACTGGGACAGGGACACACACACACACACACACTGGGACAGGGACACACACACACACACCCACTGGGACAGGGACACACACACATTGATTTTTAGCATAGTTTCTTGTAATTCTTTCTCCGTATATAATTGAGTCTATAACAGTAGCGTAGCACCCCGTATTATCAGCGTATTATCAGCGCATTATCAGCGCATTATCAGCGTATTATCAGCGTATTATCAGCGCATTATCAGCGCATTATCAGCGTATTATCAGCGCATTATCAGCGTATTATCAGCGCATTATCAGCGCATTATCAGCGTATTATCAGCGTATTATCAGCGTATTATCAGCGTATTATCAGCGCATTATCAGCGCATTATCAGCGTATTATCAGCGTATTATCAGCGCATTATCAGCGCATTATCAGCGTATTATCAGCGTATTATCAGCGCATTATCAGCGCATTATCAGCGTATTATCAGCGCATTATCAGCGTATTATCAGCGTATTATCAGCGCATTATCAGCGTATTATCAGCGTATTATCAGCGTATTATCAGCGTATTATCAGCGCATTATCAGCGTATTATCAGCGTATTATCAGCGTATTATCAGCGTATTATCAGCGCATTATCAGCGTATTCAACAGCGGTGAATAAATATATTACCTTCAACAGTGTAATCTTGTGATCAACAACGTCAATGTTTTGGGATTATTGGTGTCGTTAAAAACAATTAGCATGTTTGACATTTCAGTGGACTTTCTAACAACGATCAGCTTTTTGAATAAACGGTTTAGCCCCCTATTATTGGCATACGGGCCCCAGTTATTGGCCACCTTACTTTTTTTGTTCAGAAAAAGAGACACCAACCTCGTATCTGAAGTGTTTACTAGATAGTTGACGATCCTCCTGGTAAAGGAAAAAGGGCTTGGCTGACAACTTTTCATTCCGATGCCCGATGCACGATGCCTGTTGCCCGATGCCCGATGCCCGATGCGCCATCCTGTAGACTCTTAAAAAAATGGTTCTTCACCGAAATATTCTTCAGTGTTGTAACCAAATAATGTTTCATTATTTTTGTTTGACAGATTAATCTTATGTTTTGAGAAAGTAGATTTAATACTAACATATAAATTGAGTAGGAATAATTTAGGTTAAAAGTTGGATATTAAATGATGTGGGGTCTGTCGCGTAGTCGAATTTTACAATATACATTGTGTCCCACAAAATACACACATACACACATTATAATATATAATATATATGTTACTTTTCTGGAAACTCTGAAAACCTAATTTAACTGACATAAACTGCAATGATCGGTGGTCAGCTAGCTAGAAGGGTATCTCGAGTTGCAAAATGCACCTTTATTTACCAACCTATTTAACTGTTGAGCTCGAGGTCATTTAATCCTCCAACCGCTAGAGGGTGTCTGAAGTTGGTGGGAAAATTAGCTAAAGTTGTTTGTTGTTGTTGTTGATGATGATGTTATATCACAAGATGATCAACTGTTTTCTTCTGAAGGAGTTGATGATGATGATGATGATGTTATATCACAAGATGATCAACTGTTTTCTTCTGAAGGAGTTGATGATGATTATGTTATATCACAAGATGATCAACTGTTTTCTTCTGAAGGAGTTGATGATGATGTTATATCACAAGATGATCAACTGTTTTCTTCTGAAGGAGTTGGATGATGTTGTTTTCTTCTGTTCTCTCTCTTTCTCTCTCTCTCTCTCTCTAGGAGTTAATTGAGGCCTTTGATATCACCGAGCCACTGATCCATGCTCCCAGCACACAGCACACAGAATGATGCTGATATAACAGCTATTTCCTTTTTAAAACATTAGAGAATTTTATCGACTTTAACTTTAGCTATAAATATTAGTTTTCTATTCATAGGTCTTGTTCGCGGTTTTTTGTATTATTTGATTAAAGAGAGTGAACCCAAGACAGTGATCGTGTGTTTGACTTCAAGGAAGAAAATGAGGGTGATCTACACATCCTAAACAGATCTTTTGCTGAGCTAACACATCACAATCAGATTCAAGGAATGAGAGATTATTGCTGTTCCCCAGGGCTTCTTTTCCTGGTGCCCAGATATACAAAGATGTTGCTTTGCAGAAGTCTTCAAGCCTATACTTCCCCACAATCCTTTTGACCAAAGGGTTTAGATGTTCCTGCTAGCCTGCTGTGCTTTTCAGCTACCGGCTGCGTTTGATAGTGGTTTTAATGCATTCCTATGTTGTGTGTGTGTTTAGGTGGAAATCATTCATCATGTAACTGCAGGTAAACAATGGGTTTAAAGGGGATGTTTCAGTTTCAAGATGTAAATAATGGGTTTGGAGGGGACGTTTCAGTTTCAACATGTAAATAATGGGTTTGGGGGGGACGTTTCAGTTTCAACATGTAAATAATGGGTTTGGAGGGGACGTTTCAGTTTCAACATGTAAATAATGGGTTTGGGGGGGACGTTTCAGTTTCAACATGTAAATAATGGGTTTGGAGGGGACGTTTCAGTTTCATCATGTAAATAATGGGTTTGGAGGGGACGTTTCAGTTTCAACATGTAAATAATGGGTTTGGAGGGGACGTTTCAGTTTCAACATGTAAATAATGGGTTTAAAGGGGACGTTTCAGTTTCATGTAAATAATGGGTGTATAGGGGACGTTTCAGTTTCATCATGTAAATAATGGGTTTGGAGGGGACGTTTCAGTTTCAACATGTAAATAATGGGTTTGGAGGGGACGTTTCAGTTTCAACATGTAAATAATGGGTTTGGAGGGGACGTTTCAGTTTCAACATGTAAATAATGGGTTTAAAGGGGACGTTTCAGTTTCATCATGTAAATAATGGGTTTAAAGGGGATGTTTCAGTTTCATCATGTAAATAATGGGTTTGGAGGGGACGTTTCAGTTTCAACATGTAAATAATGGGTTTGGAGGGGACGTTTCAGTTTCAACATGTAAATAATGGGTTTAAAGGGGACGTTTCAGTTTCATCATGTAAATAATGGGTTTAAAGGGGACGTTTCAGTTTCAACATGTAAATAATGGGTTTGGAGGGGACGTTTCAGTTTCAACATGTAAATAATGGGTTTAAAGGGGACGTTTCAAGATGTAAATAATGGGTGTATAGGGGACGTTTCAGTTTCATGTAACTGCAGGTAAATAATGGGTTAATAGGGGACGTTTCAGTTTCAACATGTAAATAATGGGTTTAAAGGGGACGTTTCAAGATGTAAATAATGGGTGTATAGGGGACGTTTCAGTTTCATGTAAATAATGGGTTTATAGGGGACGTTTCAGTTTCAACATGTAAATAATGGGTTTAAAGGGGAAGTTTCAGTTTCATGTAACTGCAGGTAAATAATGGGTTTATAAGGGACGTTTCAGTTTCAACATGTAAATAATGGGTTTAAAGGGGACGTTTCAATATGTAAATAATGGGTGTATAGGGGACGTTTCAGTTTCAACATGTAAATAATGGGTTTAAAGGGGACGTTTCAAGATGTAAATAATGGGTGTATGGGGACGTTTCAGTTTCATGTAAAGAATGGGTGTATAAGGGACGTTTCATCATGTAAAGAATGGGTTTAAAGGCGACATTTCAAGATGTAAATAATTGGTTTAAAGGGGACGTTTCAGTTTCATGTAAATAATGTGTGTATAGGGGACGTTTCAGTTTCAACATGTAAATAATGGGTTTAAAGGGGAAGTTTCAGTTTCATGTAACTGCAGGTAAATAATGGGTTAATAGGGGACGTTTCAGTTTCAACATGTAAATAATGGGTTTAAAGGGGACGTTTCAAGATGTAAATAATGGGTGTTTAGGGACGTTTCAGTTTCATGTAAATAATGGGTTTATAGGGGATGTTTCAGTTTCATCATGTAAATAATGGGTGTATAGGGGACGTTTCAGTTTCATGTAAAGAATGGGTGTATAGGGGACGTTTCATCATGTAAAGAATGGGTTTAAAGGCGACATTTCAAGATGTAAATAATTGGTTTAAAGGGGACGTTTCAGTTTCATGTAAATAATGGGTGTATAGGGGACGTTTCAGTTTCAACATGTAAATAATGGGTTTAAAGGGGAAGTTTCAGTTTCATGTAACTGCAGGTAAATAATGGGTTAATAGGGGACGTTTCAGTTTCAACATGTAAATAATGGGTTTAAAGGGGACGTTTCAAGATGTAAATAATGGGTGTATAGGGACGTTTCAGTTTCATGTAAATAATGGGTTTATAGGGGATGTTTCAGTTTCATCATGTAAATAATGGGTGTATAGGGGACGTTTCAGTTTCATGTAAATAATGGGTTTATAGGGGACGTTTCAGTTTCAACATGTAAATAATGGGTGTAAAGGGGACGTTTCGGTTTCATGTAAATAATGGGTGTAAAGGGGACGTTTCAGTTTCAACATGTAAATAATGGGTTTATAGGGGACGTTTCAGTTTCAACATGTAAATAATGGGTTTATAGGGGACGTTTCAGTTTCAACATGTAAATAATGGGTTTATAGGGGACGTTTCAGTTTCAACATGTAAATAATGGGTTTATAGGGGACGTTTCAGTTTCAACATGTAAATAATGGGTGTAAAGGGGACGTTTCGGTTTCATGTAAATAATGGGTGTAAAGGGGACGTTTCAGTTTCAACATGTAAATAATGGGTTTATAGGGGACGTTTCAGTTTCAACATGTAAATAATGGGTTTATAGGGGACGTTTCAGTTTCAACATGTAAATAATGGGTTTATAGGGGACGTTTCAGTTTCAACATGTAAATAATGGGTTTATAGGGGACGTTTCAGTTTCAACATGTAAATAATGGGTTTATAGGGGACGTTTCAGTTTCAACATGTAAATAATGGGTTTATAGGGGACGTTTCAGTTTCAACATGTAAATAATGGGTGTAAAGGGGACGTTTCAGTTTCATGTAAATAATGGGTGTAAAGGGGACGTTTCGGTTTCAACATGTAAATAATGGGTGTAAAGGGGACGTTTCAGTTTCATGTAAATAATGGGTATAAAGGGGATATTTTATAATGTGTTACTACTTTGTCACAGCATCAGAACATTTTCATTTTAAAACCCACACATTCCTACAGTGCCATGTTTTCCTCTGCCCTATTTCAGATGAGTGCACTCTACTTTCTAATGCTGTTTTTGTAGTTGCATGAATACAGAGAAGCGTCATGAACCAAGACTCATTGCCTCTGGGTCTGTGTTTTAGAGAGGCATGGTCCTTTTACGCTCCTAGCTGCCTCCTCTCCTCCTTTGCCATGTGACCAGTTTTCCCTCCTGTTGCTGTGTTCCTCTGCCTAGTATATATTATACCATGAGATGGGATCTTATTGATACGGGGACAGAATACATAAATAAATCGCTCTCGTTTCACTTATAATTGAATTTGCATATAACGTAGCTAGCTAGAGTTGGGCCACGGAGTGAAGGAAGAGCAGCCAACAAGTGCTCAGCATATGTGGGAACTCCTTCAAGACTGTTGGAAAAGCATTCCAGGTAAAGTTGGTTGAAAGAATGCCAGGAGTGTGCAAAGCTGTCAACAAGGCAAACGGTGGCTACATTTAAGAATCTGTTTAACCCTTTTTTTTGGTTACTACATGATTCCATATGTGTTATTTCATCGTTTCGATGTCTTCACTATTATTCTACAATACTGTAGGTCAAATGTTAACCCTGGGCGGTGCAGGCAAAGCATGTATTAGTCCCTGACTCACACACTCTCGCTCACATACACACAACGGGACTCTCACTCACGTGCATGCACACAACGGGAGTCACACACTCTCACGTGCATACACACAACGGGACTCTCACTCACGTGCATACACACAACGGGACTCACACAGAGAGAGAGAGACAGATACACACAACGGGACTCACACACAGAGAGAGAGAGACAGATACACACAACGGGACTCACACACAGAGAGAGAGAGACAGATACACACAACGGGACTCACACACAGAGAGAGAGAGACAGATACACACAACGGGACTCACACACAGAGAGAGAGAGAGACAGATACACACAACGGGACTCACACACAGAGAGAGAGAGAGAGAGACAGATACACACAACGGGACTCACACACAGAGAGAGAGAGACAGATACACACAACGGGACTCACACACAGAGAGAGAGAGAGACAGATACACACAACGGGACTCACACACAGAGAGAGAGAGAGAGAGACAGATACACACAACGGGACTCACACACAGAGAGAGAGAGACAGATACACACAACGGGACTCACACACAGAGAGAGAGAGACAGATACACACAACGGGACTCACAGAGAGAGAGACAGATACACACAACGGGACTCACAGAGAGAGAGAGAGAGAGACAGATACACACATGCATGTGTAGCTGCGGGTAGCCTAGTGGTTAGCGCGTTGGGCCAGTAACCGAAAGGTTGCTGGATCGAATCCTCGAGCGGACCCAATGTTCTAGGTATCCCCCTTTCCACGGGCCCCCACACACCTCTCTGATCCAGAGGGGGTTCGGGTAAAATGCGGGAGACAAATTTCAGTTGTACAACTGACTAGGTATACCCCCTTTTCCTCACACACACACACACACAGTTGACACACACTTCCTCTGTGGCATCTCCCTCCCGCAGCACATCCTCCTCCTAGCCTGCTCCAGCTCTCCTCTGTGATGCTTCCGTAGCCGTTTCACTGCCTGAGATGCAGTTCTGCAGAGCGGTGTTCTGTCAGCCCTGTAGCACCACTACAGCCACATCGCCTGTACTAGATGATATGGAATGCAGGATGGGGAACTGTATAGGAATCGCACCACGTAGCAGTAGCCAGGTAGGTACAACAATCTCTCTATATCCTTCTCTCCGTGTGTGTGTGAGAGAGAGAGGTAGGCTGAAACATTTCTCAGAAAATCAGCTGTGTTGGTGGCTAAATGCTTGTCGTGGATGGAGAGGAAGAACGGCGAGAGGGAGAAGATGAGAGATGCAAAATGGATGTATTTCAGTGTTTGAGTACAGTGGCTTTGGAGAGGCAGAGTGTGGCTGTACTGCTGTGTGTCGGAGGGCTGATGTCAGGAGCTGGAGAGACTGAGAGAGAAGGGGGAACGAGGAAGACAAGAAAGGGGCAGGGAGAAGCCAGCGGATGTGGACTAAAGCTGTGAGATGGGGAAGAGTAGAAAGGATAGAGAGATGAGAAGGAAACAGAGAGAGCAGGGACACTGGGTGACAGAGAGAGAGAGAAAGGGGGAGGGAGAAGCCAGTGGATGTGGACTAAAAGCTGTGAGATGGGGAAAGGCAGAAGAGTAGAAAGGATAGAGAGATGAGAAGGAAACAGAGAGAGCAGGGACACAGAGAGAGAGAGAGAGAAAGGGGGATATTGGAGGGAGAGAGAGAGATTTTAAAGAGAGAAGGGATCTGGTTGTAAAAATTGAATGAATTAACAGATTAAGGGACTGTATCTAGAGAAGGAAACACGGATTTGTCTAAAGGGAAGAGAGAGATTTCTAAAACCATTGTTTCTTCGGGATACGGTATAACCAAAGCGCTCAATATACAGCTCTCTATATCCCTCAGTACTAGAACACCTTTGGATTTTGATACATGCAGAGATCTCACACTGTGTGTAGTCAGTGGCTAGGATTAGGATTAGATTGGATACATGCAGAGATCTCACACGCGCTATAAAATGATCGAAACAAACCCGAGGAGACCGATTACATCGTCAGGCGTGGGATATTTATTTATAGCCACGATAGACTGGTTCAGAAAGCCATGGTTCAGGAAGCCTGTTCTGTTCTGTCCAGCTTGTGATTGAAGCCGTTAGAGGAGGAATGGACTCTAGAGAATGAACACTATTATCCAAAGTATTATTAATGCTGATACTCGCTATTAGTTTGCCCTTTACACTCGTCACAGTCCTCTTTATTGACCCACAGTGGCAAGAAACAGTATGTGAAACCCTTTGGAATTATCTGGATTTCTGCATAAATTGGTCATCAAATTTGATCTGTCACAACAATAGACAACAACACAGTCTGTTTAAACTAATAACACACAAGCTATTGTATTTTTATTGTCTATTTTAAATACATTATTTAAACATTCACAGTGTAGGTTGTAAAAAAAAGTATGTGAACCGCCCCCCCCCCCAAGGCTAATGACTTCTCCACAAGCTAATTGGAGTCAGGAGTCCGCTAACCTGGAGTACAATCAATGAGACGAGATTGGCGATGTTGGTTAGAGCTGCCCTGCTCTACAAAAAACACTCACAAAATATGAGTTTGCTATTCACAAGAAGCATTGCCTGATGTGAACCATGCCTAGAACAAAATAGATCTCAGAAGACCTAAGATGAAGAATTGTTGACTTGCATAAAGCTGGAAAGGGTTACGAAAGTATCTCTAATTGATGCTCAACAGTCCCTGGTAAGAAAAATTGTCTATAAATGGAGAAAGTTCAGCACTGTTGCTACTGACTGCTGACTGCAAGAGCACAGCGCAGAATGCTCAATGAGGTTAAGAAGAATCCCAGAGTATCAGCTAAAGACTTACAGAAATCTCTGGAACATGTTACCATCTCTGTTAACAAGTCTATGATACGTAAAACACTAAACAATAATGGTGTTCATGGGAGGACACCACGGAAGAAGCCTCTGCTGACCCAAAAAAAACATTACTGCACGTCTGAAGTTCTCAAAAGTGCACCTGGATTTTCCACAGCGCTACTGGCCAAATATTCAGTGGACAGATGAAACTAAAGTTGAGTTGTTTGGAAGGGACACACAACACTATGGGTGGAGAAATAAAAGGCCCAGCACACCAACATCAAAACCTCATCCCAACTGTAAAGTATGGTGGAGGGAGCATCATGGTTTGGGGCTGCTTTGCTGCCTCAGGGCCTGGACAGCTTGCTATCATCGATGGAAAATTAATTCCCAGGTTTATCAAGACAGGAGAATGTAAGGTCATCTCTCCGCCAAATGAAGCTCAACATAATTTGGGTGATGCAACAGGACAACGACCCAAAACACAGAAGTAAATCAACAAAGACAATACGCCCTCTGGAGTGGCCCAGTCAGAGTCCTGACCTTAACCCGATTGAGATGCTGTGGCAAGACCTCAAGAGTGCGGTTCACACCAGACACGGATCCCTAAATAAATTATGTTTACAGGGGTGGATCCCCAAATAAATGTGTAAAGTGATCCAAACAAATTAAGTTAGTTGTGCAAGACATTTTCCAGATAGTTTTTAAATGTTTAAACGTTGTTTTTCTCTGACAAAACAAAGCTGATTCAAAAGGGTGTGTGGTAGGATACACATAAGCGAGAGTAAAATTTTTATTTATATTTTTAAAATTTTTTAAGTGTATTTTAAAATCCCACTAAAATACTCCACATTACCATTCAGTGCTCAAAAAAGTACCAGGCTGTAGAGAAAACATAGTAAACAGGAAGTAAAACACAACTCCAGATCTGCCTCCTCACTGGCCGAGCACAAGGCCCCAAATAAAATATCATTATTGGTCACATGCACTATATATACAGCAGTATGTGGACATCCCTTCAAATTAGTGCATTCGGCTACTTCAGCCAAACCCAATGCTGACTGACAGCTGTATAAAATTGAGCACACTGCCATGCAATCTCCATAGACAAACATTGGCAGCAGAATGGCCCGTAGTGAAGAGCTCAGTGACTTTCAACATGCCACTGTCATAGGATGCCAACTTTCCAACAAGTCAGTTTGTCAAATGTCTGCCCTGCTAGAGCTGCCCCGGTCAACTGTGAGTGCTGTTATTGTGAAGTGGAAACGTCTATGAGCAACAACGGCTCAGACACGAAGTGGTAGGCCACACAAGCTCATAGAAAGTCGGTTGATTCCTGAAGTTGGTTTCCATGGCCGAGCAGCAGCACACAAGCCTAAGATCACCATTGCGGAATGCCAAGCGTCGTCTGGAGTGGTGTAAAGTTCGCCGCCATTCGACTCTGGAGCAGTGGAAAGGCTTTCTCTGGTGTGATGAGTCACGCTTCAGCATCTGGCTGTCCGACTGACAAATCTGGGTTTGGCAGATGACAGAAGAACACTACCTTACCGAATACATAGTGCCAACTGTAAAGTTTGGTGGAGGAGTAAGAATGGTCTGGGGCTGTTTTTCATGGTTTGGACAAGGCCTCTTAGTTCCAGTGAAGGGAAATCTCAATACAATGAAATCCTAGACGATTCGTTGCTTCCAACTTTGTGGCATCAGTTTAGGGAAGGCCCCTGTGCACAAAGTGAGGTCCATACAGAAAATGGTTTTGTCGAGATTGGTTTGGAAGAACTGGCCTGTCAGAGACCTCAACCCCATCGAACAACTATGGGATTAATTGGAATGCTGACTGGGGCGGCAGGGTAGCGTAGTGGTTAGAGCTTTGGACTCATAACCAGAAGGTTGCAAGTTCAAATCCCCCAGCTGACAAGGTACAAATCTGTCGTTCTGCCCCTGAACAGGCAGTTAACCCACTGTTCCTAGGCTGTCATTGAAAATAAGAATTTGTTCTTAACTGACTTGCCTAGTTAAATAAAGGTAAACATTTTTTGTTTTTTTTAAACGCTGACTGCAAGCCAGGCCCAACGTCGGTGCCCGACCTTACTAATGCTCTTGTGGCTGAATTGAAACAAGTCCCTGCAGGAAAATCTTCCCATAAGAATGGAGGCTGTTATAGCAGCAAAGGGGGGACCAACTCCATATTAATGTAGATGATTTTAGAATGAGATGTTCGACATGCAGGTGTCCACATACTTTTGGTCATATAGTGTATGACCTTTAACCTGTTAGAGAGACTCTTAGATACGACCTTTAACCTGTTAGAGACTCTTAGATACGATCTTTAACCTGTTAGAGACACTTAGATACAACCTTTAACCTGTTAGAGACACTCTTAGATATGACCTTTAACCTGTTAGAGACACTTAGATACAACCTTTAACCTGTTAGAGACACTTAGATACAACCTTTAACCTGTTAGAGACACTTAGATACAACCTTTAACCTGTTAGAGACACTTAGATACAACCTTTAACCTGTTAGAGACACTTAGATACGACCTTTAACACTTTATCCTGGAATCCTCTATCCTCACCCTTCTGGTGTGCCATGAGTCAACGATACCACTTTCAATTCCTGGATGAAAGGCCTTGTATTTTTGTTATTGGTACGAGGGACGGACAGAGTCTCCCTGTATATTTTGATATATCGTGCCAGATTCCTATGGTCCTGCCAACAATGGGGTTCTGCCCGATCTTTGGAGGGAGTTTAGGAAGATCACTGGTATGCATGGTTAATGGAGCACGACACCACAAATATACATGGTTTGTAAACCAGTCCAGGTAGTCGTGGAGCCATTGAGAAATAGTTATTGGCCAGGCCCAATTGGCCAATTGTAGAACATAATATTTGCTACAGCCAGGGCCACCTCTCTTCAGAGTTAGTGTTAACGTGAGAGACATTTTAGAGCATTCTCTCCAGTTCAGCTCTAGTTTCTTAGTTAGCATCAAAGGGAACATTTGCAGAGGGTTCGAGGAGTCGCGGTAGTGTTTTCATTTTGATAAGGCTGATTCTACCAAGCCATGAAATAGGGAGACCAGTCCATCATCGTTCTAGATCTATTTTTACTGTTCTTATATGAGGAAGGAAGTTTATTTTGAGCAAATCTTTGATATTGAGTGTGACTGATAAACCAAGATAGAGAAAGACAGAGGTAGAAGACTTAAATGGGAAATTTGAAAGAGCAGTGAATCAAAGCCTGCCAGCGGCATTGTCTCAGACTTATCACTAAAGTTTATTTTGGAGCCGGACAGTCTGCTAAATACATTAGTAATATCAAAGATGACAGAGATATGTATTTCCGGATTAGATACAGTTAGCAATATGTCATCGGTCTAAAATGCAATATGTTGGGTTGATGCTCCTAACTTAATGCTCTCAATAGCAGCATGGTTCCAGGTGGATTCAGCAAGTGGTTCTATGGCCAGCGCAAACAATAGTGGGGACAACGGACATCCCTGTCGGGTTCCCCTCTCCAAACCGAACTCTGTGGAGCTAGAACCCTGGCCCTATGAGAGGGATATAGCAGTTGTGTCCATCTGATAAATTCCACCCCAAACCTTTTTAGATGGAAAACCACTCAATCTTGTCAAAAGCTGTTTGGGAATCCAGTGAACAGACACTAACTTGTGCGTCCGTAGATGCTGTCTCCAGTTGTTAAGACGATGTCAACCCTGGAGAATGACTGATAATCATTAGAACTCCTTCTGTAATCGTGTTCTCTGTTCTCTTGGGTGCATCAAAGAGATTTAGTTCACTGTGGGGCAGTGGGTAGCCTAGTGGTTAGAGCATTGGCAGCCCCCCCCCCCGCACCTCTCTGATTCAGAGAGGGTTAGATGCGGAAGACACATTTCAGTTGAAGGCATTCAGTTGTACAACTGACTAGGCCTTTCCAGTTTAACAGTGGATTCTGTTTTCTTAGATGGGGTTTCTGTTTTCTTAGATGGGGTTACTAGTTTAGTGTATTTGCGATCAATCTTAGGATCAATAACATAGTTGTCCCCTTCAAGTACAACAAAAGTTGTGACAGCAGTTACTGCCAGTAGTTTTGAATCAAAAACATCCTGGCAAACGGTAGGAGCATACATAGTCCTAAACCCAATCTGTTCCCCATAGAGGAAGCCAGACGCTCTGGCCGTAAAGGGGCCGGGCTTCATGCAGGCTATACATTCTCCCTAAAAATACAAGTATGTTGAAAGCTTGTCCATGTTGCCCGCGTTTCACATTGTTTACGGTGTTCAAGAGGTATATCAATCTCCCCAGGTTGAATGACAAGTTAAGGCACTGTCCACAAGGGGGCGCCCCTCCGCCATAGGTGGTTCATTACTGGGATTCATTGCTGATTCCTGCCTGTAGCTCACTAGTCTGTATGAGGTGTCTATTGATACAGGATATGGGCACTAAAGGAGATTCATTGTTGGTAGAGGAGTTGAGGGTTGTACACAACCATGCTACTATCCCACAAGCAGTCTCTGTGGTACATATATATGAGCCCCAAAATGAGTTGTCTGTCTCCAGCTCAATGCTTTCCATTCTTGGGAATTAAATCAAATGAAATCAAAGTTTATCTGTCATGTGCGCCGAATACAACAGGTGTATGCTTACTTACAGGCTCTAACCAATAGTGTAAAAAAGGTATTAGGTGAACAACAAGAAATAAAACCACAGTAAAAAGAGAGGCTATATACAATAGCGAGGCTATATACAGTAGAGAGACTATATACAGTAGAGAGGCTATATACAGTAGAGAGGCTATATACAGTAGAGGGGCTATATACAGTAGAGAGACTATATACAGTAGAGAGGCTATAAAAGTAGAGAGACTATATACAGTAGAGAGGCTAGAGGCTATATACAGTAGAGGCTATATACAGTAGAGAGGCTATATACAGTAGAGAGGCTATATACAGTAGAGGGGCTATAAAAGTAGAGAGACTATATACAGTAGAGAGGCTATATACAGTAGAGAGGCTATATACAGTAGAGAGGCTATAAAAGTAGCGAGGCTATATACAGTAGAGGCTATATACAGTAGAGAGGCTATATACAGTAGAGGGGCTATAGACAGTAGAGAGGCTATAGACAGTAGAGAGGCTATATACAGTATCGAGGCTATAAAAGTAGCGAGGCTATATACAGACACCGGTTAGTCGGGCTGATTGAGGTAGTATGTACATGTAGATATGGTTAAAGTGACTATGCATATATGATGAACAGAGAGTAGCAGTAGCGTAAAAGAGGGGTTGGCGGGTGGTGGGTCGGACACAATGCAGATGGCCTGGTTAGCCAATGTGCGGGAACACTGGTATGTACACGAATGTATAGTTAAAGTGACTGTGCATATATGATAAACAGAGAGTAGCAGCAGCGTAAAAAGATGGTTTTGGGGGGAAGCACACAATGCAAATAGCCCGGGTAGCCATTTGATTACCTGTCCAGGAGTCTTATGGCTTGGGGGTAAAAACTGTTGAGAAGCCTTTTTGTCCTAGACTTGGCACTCCGGTACCGCTTGCCATGCGGTAGTAGAGAGAACAGTCTATGTCTTTGACAATTTTTAGGGCCTTCCTCTGACACGGCCTGGTGTAGAGGTCCTGGATGGCAGGACGCTTAGCTCCAGTGATGTACTGGGCTGTACGCACTACCCTCTGTAGTGCCTTGCGGTCAGAGGCTGAGCAATTGCCGTACCAGGCAGTGATGCAACCATTCAGGATGCTCTTGATGTTGCAGCTGTAGAACCTTTTGAGGATCTCAGGACCCACGCCAAATCTTTTTAGTTTCCTGAGGGAGAATAGGCTTTGTCGTACCCTCTTCATGACTGTCTTGGTGTGTTTGGACCATTCTAGTTTGTTGTTGATGTGGACGCCAAGGAACTTGTAGCTCTCAACCTGCTCCACTACAGCCCCGTCGATGAGAATGGGGGCGTGCTCAGTCCTCCTTTTCCTGTAGTCCACAATCATCTCCTTAGTCTTGGTTACGTTGAGGGATCGGTTGTTATTCTGGCACCACACGGTCAGGTCTCTGACTTCCTCCCTATAGGCTGCCTCGTCGTTGTCGGTGATCACTGTTGTGTCGTCTGCAAACTTAATGATGGTGTTGGAGTCGTGCCTGGCCATGCATTCATGGGTGAACAAGGTGTACAGGAGGGGACTGTGCACGCACCCCTGGGGAGCTCCCGTGTTGAGGATCAGCGTGGTGGATGTGTTGCTACCTACCCTCACCACCTGGGGGGCGGCCCGTCAGGAAGTCCAGGATCCAGTTGCAGAGGGAGGTGTTTAGTCCCAGGATCCTTAGCTTAGTGATGAGCTTTGAGGGCACTATGGTGTTGAACGCTGAGCTGTAGTCAATGAATGGCATTCTCACATAGGTGATCATTTTTGTCCAGGTGGAAAAGAGCAGTGTGGAGTGGAATAGAGATTGCATCATCTGTGGATCTGTTTGGGCGGTATGCAAATTGGAGTGGGTCTAGGGTTTCTAGTGCTATCTAGTTAGGCCCTGTTATGTATGATATAATGTGATACCATTATATAGCATTTATCCTAGGCACTACTTTAAGTTGTTACTGTGGAACCTAGAGCATTGATACTAATTGAGTACTGCGTCTGCCATGAATGTTCTATGCTTGAAACTTTAGTTTGAACGATAAAGTCATGTAAACGCTCTGTTTCAAGTATCATTATTACTGTTTGTGTCGTAGTAAGAACACAACAGGCTTGTCCCCATGCTGCCCCCTCCTCGCACCTCCCCCCCCTCCTGGCCCCCTTCAACCCCCCCTCCCTGCCCCCTTCTTCCCCTTCAACCCCCCCTTCTGCCCCCTCTGGCCCCTGTCCACCTCAGCTGACTCACCGGCATCCTCATGCCGTTAGAGCAACCCCTTCACCCCCTCTCCCCCCCACCACCACCTCTCCCCCTGCCTCTCCCACCCCCCCCCTCTCCCCCCCGCTGACATTAGCAGACATGGCCTCTCCAGGTCCAGTTCTGCTTCCCCCTCCTTCTGCCTCTCCCCCTTCTCCCCTGCTTCTCTCCCTCCTCCCACTCCCGCGTTCAGTTCACCTCTCCACCTATCACCTGCCTCCCTGCATGCCTCCCTCCCTCCCTATCCCCCTCGCGACGTCCTTCCCCTCCGTCCTTTTCAGAGCTGCTGAGAGCAGAACAGATATAGCAACACGACGGTGCAGTGCTTCTCAGTGCAGTAGGTGTGAGAGAGATAGACAGCGGCCTCAAATAACACCAGTAACTATATCATTGACTGAACGAGGTCGCATCGGAACCCTGCGATTGGAATAATATTGGTGTACATCTTGGTAGTGTTGGTGAGTTGAAGATCTTTGTGACTTTCCGTTGTCCCTTCTCAGTGTTGTCATGTTTTCAGTTGTGTTTCTCATGTGTTTCTCATGTGGTTCTCATGTGTTTCTGTTTCTCATGTGTTTTTTCATGTGTTTCTCATGTGTTTCTCATGTGGTTCTCATGTGTTTCTCATGTGGTTCTCATGTGTTTCTCATGTGTTTCTCATGTGTTTCTCATGTGGTTCTCATGTGTTTCTGTTTCTCATGTGTTTTTTCACGTGTTTCTCATGTGTTTCTCATGTGGTTCTCATGTGTTTCTCATGTGTTTCTCATGTGTTTCTCATGTGGTTATCATGTGGTTATCATGTGGTTCTCATGTGCTTTTTCATGTGTTTCTCATGTGTTTCTCATGTGGTTCTCATGTGTTTCTCATGTGGTTCTCATGTGTTTCTCATGTGTTTCTCATGTGCATAGTGAAAAGTAGGTTTGCGTGGTTTCCTGGTACTCTGAATTACTTTGCAGATGCTGCGTTTCAGATTGACATAACGTAACACATTAGATGCCCCGCTGACCAGTTTGGAATAGTTATTGTTTAGAGGCGCCTTGATCGTCATTATTAAGACAGCATTTTAGCACAGGGCTGTTTTTTTTTGGGGCAATGCTTTAAATACATCTGTGATTAAAATGGAGAGAGTTTACACATCTAGCATTTCAGTGGCTTTAAACCACATCAGGACACAGACATAAGCCCATGTGGTACAGATATGAGCAAAGCTCTACCCCTGAGTTGCGGGAGCGGTTTGAGTCAGGAACACTTTACTGCACCAGTAGGATGGTATTAGCTGTGTGTTGTCATCTTTTGAGTCCAAGACGACCCAAATTCTCCACCGTTCTGCCAAAGTGTGCACTCTTGTACACTCCCCGTAAGCATTGGCCAACAAGCATTATTATTGGCCAACAAACATTATTATTGGCCAACAAACATTAGAATGGCGGCAGGTAGCCTCGTGGTCAGAGCGTTGGGCCAGTATCTGAAAGGTTGCTAGATCGAATCCCAGAGTTGACAAGGTAAAAATCTGTCATTCTGCCCCTGAACAGGCAGTTAACCCACTGTTCCTAGGCCATCATTGAAAATAGAAATATGTTTTTAACTGACTTGCCCAGTTAAATAAACGTTAAATAAATACAAATAAAATAAAAATGGGCCACCAAGCATTAGAATTGGCCAAAAATGTGCACACTTGGAAGAATCATTATGCATGATCATTATTATATCATTACTAAGTAGCGAGGGATACTGTGCTTGGTTGTCACCAGAAACCTGGGACTTCAGAAGATGGACTGTAGTGAATGATGGACAGGCCCTTGATGAGGTGACAGAAAGTCTTGGCAGCACACAGAGTTTTATCATATGATTTGTGCTAGAGATCATTCCGCGCTGTCCAAACAAACCTCAACACTTTTAACAGTTCATACACACACACACACGGACACAGATACACACACTCATAACTACACACACACACACACACGGACGCACACACACACATAGACACAGATACATAACTACACACACACACGGACGCACACACACATAGACACAGACACATAACTACACGGACACACACGGACACACTTGGACACACAGTTATAACTACATGCGCACACACACACACACACACACACACACACACACACACACACACACACACAAATATGCAAACAAGAGAGAGGGTGAAATTACCCTGCATTCACACACATAGTGTTGCAGAGTCAGAGAGGTTGGCTCAACAGGAGAGGCTGGCCCAACAGGAGAGGCTGGCCCAACAGGAGAGGCTGGCCCAACAGGAGAGGCTGGCCCAACAGGAAAGGCTGACCCAACAGGAGAGGCTGGTCCAACAGGAGAGGCTTGCCCAACAGGAGAGGCTTGGCCAATAGGAAAGACTGGCCAAACAGGAGAGGCTGGCCCAACAGGAGAGGCTGGTCCAATAGGAGCCTGGCCTGCAGAGTCAGAGAGGCTGGTCCAACGGGAGCGTGGCCTGCAGAGTCAGAGAGGCTGGTCCAACAGGAGAGGCTGGCCCAACGGGAGCATGGCCTGCAGAGTCAGAGAGGCTGGCCAAACAGGAGAGGCTGGCCCAACAGGAGAGGCTGGTCCAATAGGAGCCTGGCCTGCAGAGTCAGAGAGGCTGGTCCAACGGGAGCGTGGCCTGCAGAGTCAGAGAGGCTGGTCCAACAGGAGAGGCTGGCCCAACGGGAGCATGGCCTGCAGAGTCAGAGAGGCTGGCCAAACAGGAGAGGCTGTCCCAACAGGAGAGGCTGGTCCAATAAGAGCGTGGCCTGCAGAGTCAGAGAGGCTGGTCCAATGGGAGCATGGCCTGCAGAGTCAGAGAGGCTGGCCAAACAGGAGAGGCTGGCCCAACAGGAGAGGCTGGCCCAACGGGAGCATGGCCTGCAGAGTCAGAGAGGCTGGTCCAACAGGAGAGGCTAGCCCAACAGGAGAGGCTGGCCCAATAGGAGCGTGGCCTGCAGAGTCAGAGAGGCTGGCCCAACAGGAGAGGCTGGTCCAACAGGAGAGGCTGGCCCAACAAGAGCATGGCCTGCAGAGTCAGAAAGGCTGGTCCAACAGGAGAGGCTGGGCCAACAGGAAAGGCTGGCCCAACAGGAGAGGCTGGTCCAATAGGAAAGGCTGGCCCAACAGGAGAGGCTGGCCCAACAGGAAAGGCTGTCCCAACAGGAGAGGCTCGTCCAACAGGAGAGGCTGGCCCAACAGGAAAGGCTGGCCCAACAGGAGAGGCTGGTCCAACGGGAAAGGCTGTCCCAACAGGAGAGGCTCGTCCAATAGGAAAGGCTGGCCCAACAGGAAAGGCTGGCCCAACAGGAGAGGCTGGCCCAACAGGAGAGGCTGGCCCAACAGGAAAGGCTGGCCCAACAGGAGAGGCTGGTCCAACGGGAGCGTGGCCTGCCAGACCACATAACATGATTTAAAGATAGTAAACATAGAGTACTATAATGAATGGGACAATCCTCCTCCTGGGTCAATGATACTGCATCAGTCAAGCATAGGAAAATGACAGATCTCACAACACAAGCAATGAATCAGGAAGTAGGAGAAGGGTTTATTACAAAATAGAATGCAAACACATGACAGATCAGGGTCTGCAGGAGGGCATAAACAGTGATGTTGTGACAGAGAAGCAGCCTGGTTGGAGATGACAGATCAGGGTCTGCAGGAGGGCATAAACAGTGATGTTGTGACAGAGAAGCAGCCTGGTTGGAGATGACAGATCAGGGTCTGCAGGAGGGCATAAACAGTGATGTTGTGACAGAGAAGCAGCCTGGTTGCAGGGTAGAGATGACAGATCAGGATACATATCTATTTATAAACAGTTTCATATTCAGGTCAGTTGTTTCTGACTAACCTTTACACCACACCAGTCCTCTTCAGACCTGGGTTAAATACTAATCCAATTATTTCACATACCTTGAGCGTTTGCTTTAGTCTGGCTAATGTGCCATGTGACCAGAGTTGGCATTTCTATTGGTTTCATTACACCAGGCAAGCTAAATTAATCACAGTTACATACAGTACTTGAAATGATTTCAAAGAGTATTTGAACCCAGATCTGGTCTCCTTCTCTACGGTCACATGAGAACACGGAGACCCACACAGCTAGGAAGTATTTACTGGTAGAAAGACTGGCATGTCATGTCCTGACAGTAGGAAGTGTTTACTGGTAGAAAGGACTGTATGTCCTGACAGTAGGAAGTGTTTACCGGTAGAAAGGACTGGCATGTCCTGGCAGTAGGAAGTGTTTACTGGTAGAAAGGACTGTATGTCCTGGCAGTAGGAAGTGTTTACTGGTAGAAAGGACTGTATGTCCTGGCAGTAGGAAGTGTTTACTGGTAGAAAGAACTGTATGTCCTGGCAGTAGGAAGTGTTTACCGGTAGAAAGGACTGTATGTCATGTCCTGACAGTAGGAAGTGTTTACTGGTAGAAAGGACTGTATGTCCTGGCAGTAGGAAGTGTTTACTGGTAGAAAGGACTGTATGTCCTGGCAGTAGGAAGTGTTTACTGGTAGAAAGGACTGGCATGTCCTGGCAGTAGGAAGTGTTTACTGGTAGAAAGGACTGAAAGTCCTGACAGAAGGAAGTGTTTACTGGTAGAAAGGACTGTATGTCCTGGCAGTAGGAAGTGTTTACTGGTAGAAAAGACTGTATGTCCTGACAGTAGGAAGTGTTTACTGGTAGAAAGGACTGTATGTCCTGGCAGTAGGAAGTGTTTACTGGTAGAAAGGACTGTATGTCCTGGCAGTAGGAAGTGTTTACTGGTAGAAAAGACTGTATGTCCTGACAGTAGGAAGTGTTTACTGGTAGAAAGGACTGGCATGTCCTGGCAGTAAGAAGTGTTGACCGGTAGAAAGGACTGGCATGTCATGTCCTGACAGTAGGAAGTTTTTACTGGTAGAAAGGACTGTATGTCCTGACAGTAGGAAGTGTTTACTGGTAGAAAGGACTGTATGTCCTGACAGAAGGAAGTGTTTACTGGTAGAAAGGACTGGCATGTCCTGGCAGTAGGAAGTGTTTACTGGTAGAAAGGACTGTATGTCCTGGCAGTAGGAAGTGTTTACTGGTAGAAAGGACTGAATGTCCTGACAGAAGGAAGTGTTTACTGGTAGAAAGGACTGTATGTCCTGGCAGTAGGAAGTGTTTACTGGTAGAAAAGACTGTATGTCCTGACAGTAGGAAGTGTTTACTGGTAGAAAGGACTGGCATGTCCTGGCAGAAGGAAGTATTTACTGGTAGAAAGGACTGGCATGTCCTGGCAGTAGGAAGTGTTTACTGGTAGAAAGGACTGTATGTCCTGGCAGTAGGAAGTGTTTACCGGTAGAAAGGACTGTATGTCCTGACAGAAGGAAGTGTTTACTGGTAGAAAGGACTGTATGTCCTGGTAGAAGGAAGTGTTTAATGTTAGAAAGGACTGTATGTCCTGACAGAAGGAAGTGTTTACTGGTAGAAAGGACTGTCATGTCCTGACAGTAGGAAGTGTTTACTGGTAGAAAAGACTGTATGTCCTGACAGTAGGAAGTGTTTACTGGTAGAAAGGACTGTATGTCATGTCCTGGCAGAAGGAAGTGTTTACTGGTAGAAAGGACTGGCATGTCCTGGCAGTAGGAAGTGTTTACCGGTAGAAAGGACTGTATGTCCTGGCAGTAGGAAGTGTTTACTGGTAGAAAGGACTGTATGTCCTGACAGTAGGAAGTGTTTACCGGTAGAAAGGACTGTATGTCCTGGCAGTAGGAAGTGTTTACTGGTAGAAAGGACTGTGTCCTGGCAGTAGGAAGTGTTTACTGGTAGAAAGGACTGGCATGTCAGGTCCTGGCAGAAGGAAGTGTTTACCGGTAGAAAGGACTGTGTCCTGTCAGTAGGAAGTGTTTACTGGTAGAAAGGACTGGCATGTAGCCTTTGGTGAGAGATTGTTCTTTCTAATGGTCTTTTGACTTTGTTATCTATTGACATGGTGTGTTTACATGATTGTGAATATCCTCAAAATGTTGTCAGTCATGAGCAGTTGGCAGGGAATCTTATCATGTGTATCTGTCAGGATTTGTTTTGTAGGTGGACGATTGGAGCTGGTTGTTGATACTGGTATTAATGTGATGATTGGAGCTGGTTGTTGATACTGGTATTAATGTGATGATAGGAGCTGGTTGTTGATGCTGCTATTAATCTGATGATTGGAGCTGGTTGTTGATGCTGCTATTAATCTGATGATTGGAGCTGGTTGTTGATGCTGGTATTAATCTGATGATTGGAGCTGGTTGTTGATGCTGGTATTAATCTGATGATTGGAGCTGGTTGTTGATGCTGGTATTAATCTGATGATTGGAGCTGGTTGTTGATGCTGGTATTAATCTGATGATTGGAGCTGGTTGTTGATGCTGGTATTAATCTGATGATTGGAGCTGGTTGTTGATGCTGGTATTAATCTGATGATTGGAGCTGGTTGTTGATGCTGGTATTAATCTGATGATTGGAGCTGGTTGTTGATGCTGGTATTAATCTGATGATTGAAGCTGGTTGTTGATGCTGGTATTAATCTGATGATTGGAGCTGGTTGTTGATGCTGGTATTAATCTGATGATTGGAGCTGGTTGTTGATGCTGGTATTAATCTGATGATTGGAGCTGGTTGTTGATGCTGGTATTAATCTGATGATTGGAGCTAGTTGTTGATGCTGGTATTAATCTGATGGTAGGAGCTAGTTGTTGATGCTGGTATTAATCTGATGATTGGAGCTGGTTGTTGATGCTGGTGTTAATCTGATGATAGGAGCTAGTTGTTGATGCTGGTATTAATCTGATGATTGGAGCTGGTTGTTGATGCTGGTATTAATCTGATGATAGGAGCTAGTTGTTGATGCTGGTATTAATCTGATGATTGGAGCTAGTTGTTGATGCTGGTATTAATCTGATGATAGGAGCTAGTTGTTGATGCTGGTATTAATCTGATGATTGGAGCTGGTTGTTGATGCTGGTATTAATCTGATGATTGGAGCTAGTTGTTGATGCTGGTATTAATCTGATGATAGGAGCTAGTTGTTGATGCTGGTATTAATCTGATGATTGGAGCTGGTTGTTGATGCTGGTATTAATCTGATGATAGGAGCTAGTTGTTGATGCTGTCTATTAATCTGATGATAGGAGCTAGTTGTTGATGCTGGTATTAATCTGATGATTGGAGCTAGTTGTTGATGCTGGTATTAATCTGATGATAGGAGCTAGTTGTTGATGCTGGTATTAATCTGATGATTGTAGCTGATTGTTGGAGCTGGCATTAATCCAATTTAATCCAATTTTATTGGTCACGTACACATGGTTAGCATTTGACCGCCTCCCTGCTGCTCTCTATTTGTCCCCAAGGCAGACAGACAGCTGGATGTTCACAGACAGGCTGTCACCTACCCCCGAGAGGTTTACCCCATAGGATTAAAAAAGCCTCAGATTTGGGGCACTGTTCTCAGTCGACCACAGTCACATACTCACCGGTGGAGGTTGGTGCACGTTTAAGATGAGGGAGGACAGTGATATCTTTTGTCATGAGCATGGTTTTATATTACAGCATATTAGATAACTGTCATTCATATTCACCCAGTTCAATGTAACATCTATAGGTTTAGGTTACTGTCATTCATATTCCATTCACCCAGTTCAATGTAACATCTATAGGCTTAGGTTACTGTCATTCATATTCCATTCACCCAGTTCAATGTAACATCTATAGGTTTAGGTTACTGTCATTCATATTCCATTCACCCAGTTCAATGTAACATCTATAGGTTTAGGTTACTGTCATTCATATTCCATTCACCCAGTTCAATGTAACATCTATAGGTTTAGGTTACTGTCATTCATATTCACCCAGTTCAATGTAACATCTATAGGTTTAGGTTACTGTCATTCATATTCCATTCACCCAGTTCAATGTAACATCGATAGGTTTAGGTTACTGTCATTCATATTCCATTCACCCAGTTCAATGTAACATCTATAGGTTTAGGTTACTGTCATTCATATTCCATTCACCCAGTTCAATGTAACATCAATAGGTTTAGGTTACTGTCATTCATATTCCATTCACCCAGTTCAATGTAACATCTATAGGTTTAGGTTACTGTCATTCATATTCCATTCACCCAGTTCAATGTAACATCAATAGGTTTAGGTTACTGTCATTCATATTCCATTCACCCAGTTCAATGTAACATCTATAGGTGTAGGCTACTACATGATACTCACATTTTCCCTTTATCCATCATGAGGTTGCTACAACCCAGCCTACAAATGAACGTTTACAACGTAGGTGCACACAGGTTGAGAGAAAAATTTGAGGTGACAGTCAGCGACAGATGGACAGAGTGACACATTCAATACCGCCTTGCACACTCTTGCCTGCATCTACTGTAGCTGATCTAGGGTGTAATCATTAGTCCAACAGTATCACCTCTTGCCTGCATCTAGCTGACTTAGGGTGTAATCATTAGTCCAACGGTATCACCTCTTGCCTGCATCTAGCTGACCTAGGGTGTAATCATTAGTCCAACGGTATCACCTCTTGCCCGCATCTAGCTGACCTAGGGTGTAATCATTAGTCCAACGGTATCACCTCTTGCCCCCCTCATGCTGATCTAGGGTGTAATCATTAGTCCAACAGTATCACCTCTTGTCTGCATCTAGCTGACCTAGGGTGTAATCATTAGTCCAACGGTATCACCTCTTGTCTGCATCTAGCTGACCTAGGGTGTAATCATTAGTCCAACGGTATCACCTCTTGCCCGCATCTAGCTGACCTAGGGTGTAATCATTAGTCCAACAGTATCACCTCTTGCCTGCATCTAGCTGACCTAGGGTGTAATCATTAGTCCAACGGTATCACCTCTTGCCCGCATCTAGCTGACCTAGGGTGTAATCATTAGTCCAACGGTATCACCTCTTGCCCGCATCTAGCTGACCTAGGGTGTAATCATTAGTCCAGTCTTACCTGCATCTAGCTGACCTAGGGTGTACTCATTAGTCCAAACAGTATCACCTCTTGTCTGCATCTAGCTGACCTAGGGTGTAATCATTAGTCCAACGGTATCACCTCTTGCCCGCATCTAGCTGACCTAGGGTGTAATCATTAGTCCAGTCTTACCTGCATCTAGCTGACCTAGGGTGTACTCATTAGTCCAAACGGTATCACCTCTTGTCTGCATCGAGCTGACCTAGGGTGTAATCATTAGTCCAACAGTATCACTTCTTGTCTGCATCTAGCTGACCTAGGGTGTAATCATTAGTCCAGTCTTACCTGCATCTAGCTGACCTAGGGTGTAATCATTAGTCCAACAGTATCACCTCTTGCCTGCATCTAGCTGACTTAGGGTGTAATCATTAGTCCAACGGTATCACCTCTTGCCCGCATCTAGCTGACCTAGGGTGTAATCATTAGTCCAACGGTATCACCTCTTGCCTGCATCTAGCTGACCTAGGGTGCAATCATTAGTCCAACGGTATCACCTCTTGCCTGCATCTAGCTGACCTAGGGTGTAATCATTAGTCCAACGGTTGCAAACGAGAGTTTCTATCCCTCTGTTTGAGCTGGTTGTGTCAGTAGGCTAAATTAGCTAGCTGCATTTGCTAGCTCAGTAAGTGAAACTGAAAGTGAAATACAACGACGAAATCTCTCTCTCTGTACAGTGCCTTCGAAAAGTATTCAGACCCCTTGACTTTTTCCACATTTTGTTATGTTCCAGCCTTATTTCTAAAATTGATTAAATAGTTTTTTTTTTCCCACTCGTCAATCTACACACAATACAACATAATGCCTGTATTTGGGGAGTTTCTCTCATTCTTCTATGCAGATCCTCTCAAGCTCTGTCAGGTTGGATGGGGAGCATCGCTGCACAGCTATTTCCAGGTCTCTCCAGAGATGTTCGATCAGGTTCAAGTCCGGGCTCTGGCAGGGCCACTCAAGGACGTTCAGAGACTTGTCCCGAAGGCACTCCTGCGTTGTCTTGGCTGTGTGATCAGGGTCGTTGTCCTGTTGGAAGGTGAACCTTCACCCCAGTCTGAGGTCCTGAGTGCCCTTGAGCAGGTTTTCATCAAGAATTTCTCTTTACTTTGGTCCATTCATCTTTCCCTCGATCCTGACTAGTCTCCCAGTCCTTGCTGTTGAAAACATCCCCACAGCATGATGCTGCCACCACCGTGCTTCACCATAGGGATGGAGCCAGGTTTCCTCCAGAGGTGGCGCTTGGTATTCTGGCCAAAGAGTTCAATCGTGGTTTCATCAGACCAGAGAATCTTGTTTTCATTAGGTGCCTTTTGGCAAACTCCAAGAGGGCTGCCATGTGCCTTTTACTGAGGAGTGGCTTAGGTCTGTCCACTCTACCATAAAGGCCTGATTGGTGGAGTGCTGCAAAGATGGTTGTCCTTCTGATAAAAGGTTCTCCCATCTCCACAGAGGAACTCTGGAGCTCTGTCAGAGTGACCATCGGGTTCTCGGTCACCTCCGTGATCAAGGCTCTTCTCCCCTGATTGGTCAGTTTGGCCCAGCGGCCAGCTCTAGGAAGAGTCTAGGTGGTTCTAAACTTGTTCCATTTAAGAATGATGGAGGCCACTGTGTTCTTGGGGACCTTCAATGCTGTAGAAATTGTTTGGTACCCTTCCCCAGATCTCTGCCTCGACACAATCCTGTCTCGGAGTTCTACGGACAATTCCTTCGACCTCATTGCTTGGTATTTGCTCTGACATGCACTGTCAACTGTGGGACCTTATATAGACAGGTGTGTGCCTTTTCAAATCATGTCCAATCAATTGAATTTACCACAGGTGGACTCCAATCAAGTTGTAGAAACATCTCAAGGATGATGAATGGGAAACAGGATGCACCTGAGGTCAATTTCGAATTTCATAGCAAAGGGTCTGAATACTTATGTAAATAAGGTATTTCTGTTTTTAATTTGTAATAAATTTGCAAACATTTCTAAAAACCTGGTTTTTGCTTTGTCATTATGGGGTATTGTGATGTCATTATGGGGTATTGTGATGTCATTATGGGGTATTGTGATGTCATTATGGGGTATTGTGATGTCATTATGGGGTATTGTGTATGGATTGCTGAGGATTATTTGTTGTTATATCCATTTTAGAATAAGGCTGTAACATTAAAAAAATGTGGGAAAAAGTAAAGGGGTCTGAATACTTTCCATAGGCGCTGTATTTCTCTCTCTCTTTCTTTCTTCTCCTTCATTTTTTAAGAAATTAATTTGTTCAAAACTGTTCAACCGTTGTCTTTCTACCTTTTGAGTCAGCTACTCATTTCCTGCACTGCAGCGCTAGCTAGCTGTAGCTTCTGCTTTCAGTACTAGATTCACGATCTGATCCTTTGATTGGTGGGAACGACATGTCAGTTCATGCTGCAAGAGCTCTGATAGGTTAGAGGACGTCCTCCGGAACTTTACCATTTTTATTTTTTTATGAAATTCATTGACGATGGTCCTCCCCTTCCTCCTCTGAGGAGCCTCCACTGATACGCACACGCACGCTAACCACTCTGAGATAGACTTAACACAATTTATAGTTCATGTTTTTGTAGACACACACCAGAAGATGGACTTTCCCCTTGTTGCACCACCTGTTTCCAGTTAGATACAGTTCTGCCCCCCCCCCCGCCCCCTTAAGTTACTTGAGTCATGGTACGACAAGTGGGTGATATGACCTCACTAAAATAGTGAAGTCACCGAGGGAGGATGAGGTCAGGTGACTGCCGGACAGGGTTAGCCGATTGGTGCAGAATGTGACCGGACAGGTGTTGAATTTATTCAACGTGACGTAATGCATCCCAGTGACGATAGCCTGGTCAACCAGACTGAACAGCAGGTGAAACCAGGGTAGAGTAGAGTTTTTATTGATCCCTACTTGGGAAATTGATTTATCACTCAGCATCATCAATAACTTACAAGGACAGGACACGTATCAATGACAAACACATGTTATTAAACACATTAAGACAAATGAAGGCACCTGCACCTCAGTAGCCATAAAATAAAGATTCAGATTTAAAGGAGGTAATAAATGTTGTCCGAGCAATAACATTCATTCTGGTTAAACCAGGTCACAGTATAAACCAGACTACAGTATAAACCAGACTACAGTATAAACCAGACTACAGTATAAACCAGGTCACAGTATAAACCAGACCACAGTATAAACCAGACTACAGTATAAACCAGACTATAGTATAAACCAGACTACAGTATAAACCAGACCCCAGTTTAAACCAGACTACAGTATAAACCAGACTACAGTATAAACCAGACTACAGTATAAACCAGACTACAGTATAAACCAGACTACAGTGTAAACCAGACCACAGTATAAACCAGACTACAGTATAAACCAGACCACAGTATAATCCAGACTACAGTATAATCCAGACTACAGTATAATCCAGGCTACAGTGATGATTCAGTGTTCAAGGAAGTATAGCCACCACTGTGATGTCAGAATGCGTCGAGGAGGTTTTCCTCGTTCCTGATCTGTCACTTTGACATTTGAGTCATTTAGCAGACTCTTATCCAGAATGACTTACAGGAGGCAATTAGGGTTAAGTGCTTTGCTCAAGGACACATTGACGGATTTTTCACCGAGTCTGTTCGGGGATTCGAACCAGCGACCGCTCAGTTACTGGCCCAACACTCTTAACTGCCAGACTAGCTGACGCCCTATGTTTGTGCTGTCTTGGCTGTCAACTCCATGGTTATTTTCAGATCTGGGATCGGGCCATCCGCTGGTGTTGTAATACTCAAAGTTGAGTAAGGACCACAGACTACAGACCACAGACTACAGACTACAGACCACAGACCACAGACTACAGATCACAGACCACAGACTACAGACCACAGACCACAGACTACAGACTACAGACCACAGACTACAGACCACAGACTACAGACCACAGACTACAGACTACAGACCACAGACTACAGATCACAGACTACAGGTCACAGACTACAGATCACAGACTACAGACCACAGACCACAGACCACAGACTACAGACTACAGACTACAGGTCACAGGTCACAGACTACAGACTACAGACCACAGACTACAGACCACAGACTACAGACCACAGACCACAGACTACAGATCACAGACTACAGACCACAGACCACAGACTACAGACTACAGACTACAGACTACATGTCACAGACTACAGACCACAGACTACAGACCACAGACTACAGATCACAGACTACAGACCACAGACCACAGACTACAGATCACAGACTACAGACCACAGACCACAGACTACAGGTCACAGGTCACAGACTACGGACCACAGACCACAGACCACAGACTACAGATCACAGACTACAGACCACAGACCACAGACTACAGATCACAGACTACAGATCACAGACTACAGATCACAGACCACAGACTACAGACCACAGACTACAGACCACAGATCATAGACTACAGACCACAGATCACAAACCACAGACTACAGATCACAGACTGCAGACCACAGATCACAGACCACAGACTACAGACCACAGACTACAGACTACAGACCACAGATCACAGACTACAGACTACAGACTACAGGTCACAGGTCACAGACTACAGACCACAGCGTCCCTTCAATCTCTCCATCTCTCTTCTGCTACTGCCATTGACCTGTTCATTCTGCTACTGCCATTGACCTATTCATTCTGCTACTGCCATTGACCTGTTCATTCTGCTACTGCCATTGACCTGTTCATTCTGCTACTGCCATTGACCTGTTCATTCTGCTACTGCCATTGACCTGTTCATTCTGCTACTGCCATTGATCTATTCATTCTGCTACTGCCATTGACCTGTTCATTCTGCTACTGCCATTGACCTGTTCATTCTGCTACTGCCATTGACCTGTTCATTCTGCTACTGCCATTGATCTATTCATTCTGCTACTGCCATTGACCTGTTCATTCTGCTACTGCCATTGACCTGTTCATTCTGCTACTGCCATTGATCTATTCATTCTGCTACTGCCATTGACCTGTTCATTCTGCTACTGCCATTGATCTATTCATTCTGCTACTGCCATTGACCTATTCATTCTGCTACTGCCATTGACCTGTTCATTCTGCTACTGCCATTGACCTGTTCATTCTGCTACTGCCATTGACCTATTCATTCTGCTACTGCCATTGACCTGTTCATTCTGCTACTGCCATTGACCTATTCATTCTGCTACTGCCATTGACCTGTTCATTCTGCTACTGCCATTGACCTGTTCATTCTGCTACTGCCATTGACCTGTTCATTCTGCTACTGCCATTGACCTATTCATTCTGCTACTGCCATTGACCTATTCATTCTGCTACTGCCATTGACCTGTTCATTCTGCTACTGCCATTGACCTATTCATATTGCTACTGCCATTGACCTATTCATTCTGCTACTGCCATTGACCTGTTCATTCTGCTACTGCCATTGACCTGTTCATTCTGCTACTGCCATTGACCTGTTCATTCTGCTACTGCCATTGACCTGTTCATTCTGCTACTGCCATTGATCTATTCATTCTGCTACTGCCATTGACCTGTTCATTCTGCTACTGCCATTGACCTGTTCATTCTGCTACTGCCATTGATCTATTCATTCTGCTACTGCCATTGACCTGTTCATTCTGCTACTGCCATTGATCTATTCATTCTGCTACTGCCATTGACCTATTCATTCTGCTACTGCCATTGACATGTTCATTCTGCTACTGCCATTGACCTGTTCATTCTGCTACTGCCATTGACCTATTCATTCTGCTACTGCCATTGACCTGTTCATTCTGCTACTGCCATTGACCTGTTCATTCTGCTACTGCCATTGACCTGTTCATTCTGCTACTGCCATTGACCTGTTCATTCTGCTACTGCCATTGACCTATTCATTCTGCTACTGCCATTGACCTATTCATTCTGCTACTGCCATTGACCTATTCATTCTGCTACTGCCATTGACCTATTCATTCTGCTACTGCCATTGACCTGTTCATTCTGCTACTGCCATTGACCTGTTCATTCTGCTACTGCCATTGACCTATTCATTCTGCTACTGCCATTGACCTATTCATTCTGCTACTGCCATTGACCTGTTCATTCTGCTACTGCCATTGACCTGTTCATTCTGCTACTGCCATTGACCTGTTCATTCTGCTACTGCCATTGACCTGTTCATTCTGCTACTGCCATTGACCTGTTCATTCTGCTACTGCCATTGACCTGTTCATTCTGCTACTGCCATTGACCTGTTCATTCTGCTACTGCCATTGACCTGTTCATTCTGCTGCTGTGCTGGTGACAGTGTGAGAGTTTAGCCAATAGACCTTATAACAGATTACTGCTACCCTTCAACCAATAGACCTTATAACAGATTACTGCTACCCTTCAACCAATAGACCTTATAACAGATTACTGCTACCCTTCAACCAATAGATTTAATTACAGATTACTGCTACCCTTCAACCAATAGATTTAATTACAGATTACTGCTACCCTTCAACCAATAGACCTTATAACAGATTACTGCTACCCTTCAACCAATAGATTTAATTACAGATTACTGCTACCCTTCAACCAATAGATTTAATTACAGATTACTGCTACCCTTCAACCAATAGATTTAATTACAGATTACTGCTACCCTTCAGCCAATAGACTTAATTACAGATTACTTCTACCCTTCAACCAATAGACCTTATAACAGATTACTGCTACCCTTCAACCAATAGATTTAATTACAGATTACTGCTACCCTTCAACCAATAGATTTAATTACAGATTACTGCTACCCTTCAGCCAATAGATTTAATTACAGATTACTTCTACCCTTCAACCAATAGACCTTATAACAGATTACTGCTACCCTTCAACCAATATATTTAATTACAGATTACTGCTACCCTTCAACCAATAGATTTAATTACAGATTACTGCTACCCTTCAACCAATAGATTTAATTACAGATTACTGCTACCCTTCAGCCAATAGACTTAATTACAGATTACTGCTACCCTTCAACCAATAGACCTTATAACAGGTTACTGCTACCCTTCAGCCAATAGACTTAATTACAGATTACAGTTACCCCTTAGTGATCTGTGGTCAGGCTGAAGGTAGTGTTCTGTTACTGATCTGTGGTCATAATGAAGTTGTGATCTATTACTGATCTGTGGTCATAATGAATGTAGTGATCTGTGGTCATAATGAATGTAGTGATCTGTTAGTGATCTGTGGTCATAATGAAGGTAGTGTTTTGTTAGTGATCTGTGGTCATAATGAAGGTAGTGTTCTGTTACTGATCTGTGGTCATAATGAATGTAGTGTTCTGTTACTGATCTGTGGTCATAATGAAGGTAGTGTTCTGTTAGTGATCTGTGGTCATAATGAATGTAGTGTTCTGTTACTGATCTGTGGTCATAATGAAGTTGTGATCTGTTACTGATCTCTGGTCATAATGAATGTAGTGATATGTTAATGATCTGTGGTCATAATGAAGGTAGTGTTCTGTTAGTGATCTGTGGTCATAATGAAGGTAGTGATCTGTGGTCATAATGAAGGTAGTGTTCTGTTAGTGATCTGTGGTCATAATGAAGGTAGTGATCTGTGGTCATAATGAAGGTAATGATCTGTGGTCATAATGAATGATCTGTCAGGCTGAAGGTAGTGATCTGTTAGTGATCTGTGGTCGGTTTGAAGGTGCTGCTGTGTTGCTGTGTTTCAGCCAGCTCCAGCTGATGTGACAGTGCTTTGGTTTGGGCACCACAGTCCCGACTTCCTGCCCTGAAGCCCTCTGATCCACCATGGGGAATGAGAACAGCGCCATCGAGCCTGAAGCACCGGTAAGACGAGGGATGGCAGAGACTGACTGATTGGCCGGTTAGCATAGGCTGCTACTACCAGCTATAATCTGTGCTGTTAGATGCTGATATCTTGTAGTCTGGTCCCAGGTCTGTTTCTGCTGTGTAAGTGTTTGTGTGTTCCAGCAGCTCAGTGATAATAAATGTGTGTGTTTGTGTGTATGGTATTTTTCTAATGCATTTTGGATAGAAAAACCTGTTGTTTTGGACATTTAATTTCTCCAACCCTGCACTAACCCATTCTGAAAATCCAAAAAACACATCCAGTGATTTCCCTGGAGGGGGGGGGGGGGGGGGTATTACAGTCTGTCTGTAGACTAGTATCAGGGTCTGTCTGTAGACTAGTATCGGGGTCTGTCTGTAGACTAGTATCAGGGTCTGTCTGTAGACTAGTATCAGGGTCTGTCTGTAGACTAGTTTCAGGGTATGTCTGTAGACTAGTATCGGGGTCTGTCTGTAGACTAGTATCAGGGTCTGTCTGTAGACTAGTTTCAGGGTCTGTCTGTAGACTAGTATCAGGGTCTGTCTGTAGACTAGTATCCGGGTCTGTCTGTAGACTAGTATCAGGGTCTGTCTGTAGACTAGTATCAGGGTCTGTCTGTAGACTAGTTTCAGGGTATGTCTGTAGACTAGTATCGGGGTCTGTCTGTAGACTAGTATCAGGGTCTGTCTGTAGACTAGTTTCAGGGTCTGTCTGTAGACTAGTATCAGGGTCTGTCTGTAGACTAGTATCAGGGTCTGTCTGTAGACTAGTGTCAGGGTCTGTCTGTAGACTAGTATCAGGGTCTGTCTGTAGACTAGTATCGGGGTCTGTCTGTAGACTAGTATCAGGGTCTGTCTGTAGACTAGTATCGGGGTCTGTCTGTAGACTAGTATCAGGGTCTGTCTGTAGACTAGTATCGGGGTCTGTCTGTAGACTAGTTTCAGGGTCTGTCTGTAGACTAGTATCAGGGTCTGTCTGTAGACTAGTATCAGGGTCTGTCTGTAGACTAGTATCGGGGTCTGTCTGTAGACTAGTATCAGGGTCTGTCTGTAGACTAGTATCAGGGTCTGTCTGTAGACTAGTATCAGGGTCTGTCTGTAGACTAGTATCAGGGTCTGTCTGTAGACTAGTATCGGGGTCTGTCTGTAGACTAGTATCAGGGTCTGTCTGTAGACTAGTATCAGGGTCTGTCTGTAGACTAGTATCAGGGTCTGTCTGTAGACTAGTATCAGGGTCTGTCTGTAGACTAGTATCAGGGACTGTCTGTAGACTAGTTTCAGGGTCTGTCTGTAGACTAGTATCGGGGTCTGTCTGTAGACTAGTATCAGGGTCTGTCTGTAGACTAGTTTCAGGGTCTGTCTGTAGACTAGTATCAGGGTCTGTCTGTAGACTAGTATCAGGGTCTGTCTGTAGACTAGTATCAGGGTCTGTCTGTAGACTAGTATCAGGTTCTGTCTGTAGACTAGTATCAGGGTCTGTCTGTAGACTAGTATCAGGGTCTGTCTGTAGACTAGTATCAGGGTCTGTCTGTAGACTAGTATCAGGGGCGGTCTGTAGAGAGGATTGGTGATGGGTGGTAGACTAGTATCCTACACTATGAAGAAACAGCCCAGCAGAGGTCAGTGTGGGATGGTGTGTGTGTGTCAGTGTGTGTGTACGGGGGGATGGTGTGTGTGTGTGTGAGTGAGTGTGACTTACTGACTTTGTGTGTGTGTGTGTGTGTGTGTATGTGTTTATTTATGCGTGTCTCTGTGTGTATTTATGTGTGTGTATTTATGTATGTTATGTGTGTGTGTGTGTGTGTTTTGTATTTCTGCGTGTGTGTGTGTGTCTGAGTGTGTATTTGTGCAACTGACTGAGTGTGTCTGTCTCAGAGCCAAAGCCTCATCGTGTGTAACCCGAAACCCTCTTAGGGGGTGACTCTGTGGTTGACTCTTGGCCCATTTCCCAGCATTCACCTGCAGAGTGTGTATATGTGTGTGTGTGTGTGTGTGTGAGCGTGCGTGTGTGTTATTGTGCGTGCTGCCCTCAAGTCCCTCAACAGCAGGAAGACACACAGCCGAGGAGAGCGAGGTAGGGAGGGAGGGAATGGGGAGGAGATAAAGTTTAAGTAGAAGGAGAGGGGAATTCACGGCACTTCCCTCTTAGCCCAGACAATCAGACACTCTCTAATCACTAGTGTGTTAACCAGTCAGTGTCTATCTTGCTGTTAGGTAGCCTGCTGTTACAATGGACTGTTCTACCGTAGAACCTCTTCTGGTTGTTAGGTAGCCTGCTGTTACACTGGACTGTTCTACTGTAGAACCTCTTCTGGTTGTTAGGTAGCCTGCTGTTACACTAGACTGTTCTACTATAGAACCTCTTCTGGTTGTTAGGTAGCCTGCTGTTACACTGGACTGTTCTACTGTAGAACCTCTTCTGGTTGTTAGGTAGCCTGCTGTTACACTGGACTGTTCTACTGTAGAACCTCTTCTGGTTGTTAGGTAGCCTGCTGTTACACTGGACTGTTCTACTGTAGAACCTCTTCTGGTTGTTAGGTAGCCTGCTGTTACACTGGACTGTTCTACTATAGAACCTCTGGTTGTTAGGTAGCCTGCTGTTACACTGGACTGTTCTACTATAGAACCTCTTCTGGTTGTTAGGTAGCCTGCTGTTACACTGGACTGTTCTACTGTAGAACCTCTTCTGGTTGTTATGTAGCCTGCTGTTACACTGGACTGTTCTACTATAGAACCTCTTCTGGTTGTTAGGTAGCCTGCTGTTACACTGGACTGTTCTCCTATAGAACCTCTTCTGGTTGTTAGGTAGCCTGCTGTTACACTGGACTGTTCTACTATAGAACCTCTTCTGGTTGTTAGGTAGCCTGCTGTTACACTGGACTGTTCTCCTATAGAACCTCTTCTGGTTGTTAGGTAGCCTGTTGTTACACTGGACTGTTCTACTATAGAACCTCATCTGGTTGTTAGGTAGCCTGCTGTTACACTGGACTGTTCTACTATAGAACCTCTTCTGGTTGTTAGGTAGCCTGCTGTTACACTGGACTGTTCTACTGTAGAACCTCATCTGGTTGTTATGTAGCCTGCTGTTACACTGGACTGTTCTCCTATAGAACCTCTTCTGGTTGTTAGGTAGCCTGCTGTTACACTGGACTGTTCTACTATAGAACCTCTTCTGGTTGTTAGGTAGCCTGCTGTTACACTGGACTGTTCTACTGTAGAACCTCTTCTGGTTGTTAGGTAGCCTGCTGTTACACTGGACTGTTCTCCTATAGAACCGCCGGCTGGCTGCCTGCACAGATTAGCACGCACCGCAACACAACGACCCACGGAGGGTCATTGAAATCTAACAGGAGAGCGTCACAAAGGAGAAGAGGAGGGGGAGGAGAGGGAGGGAGTTAGCTGAGTCAGGTGAGGAGAGGGAGGACGGGGAGGGAGAACATCAGCAGCGACACACGGCATGTGTTGCAGCATGTCAGTGCCTCTGTTATCATCAGCCAGGATCATAGCACACGGCCCGGCCCTAACGTAAAGGGGAGGAGCCGGACCGCCTCTACCACTGTGTGACTACAGCTGTACTGCAGACTACTGTGGACCGCGACCTTCACTATCTGTCTGTCTATCGGCTCGCTGGGTAAGTCAGGGTAGAGATGGGCTAACGTATCCTGGAGGGGTGTTTGTGCGTGTGTGTGTGTGTGTGTGTGTGTGTGTGTGTGAGTGAGTGAGTGAGTGATAGAGATAATGTGTGCGTGTATGTGTGTGTGTGTGTGTGTGTGTGTGTGAGTGAGTGAGTGATAGAGATAATGTGTGTGTGTGAGTGAGTGATAGAAACAGATTGTGTGCGTGTGTGTGTGTGTGTGTGTGTGTGTGTGTGTTCGTGAGTGTGTGAGTGAGTGATAGAAACAGATCATGTGTGTGTGTGTGTGTGAGTGTGTGTGAGTGTTTGTGCCTACGTGCTCTTGCATACGCTTGTAGAGGTTTCCTCCAGAGTGAATATTTGAGAGATGTGCTGGTCACCGTACTAATGTATGGGACTTTAACAACAGTAGTCTAATGAATGGGACTTTAACAACAGTAGTCTAATGAATGGGACTTTATCAACAGTAGTCTAATGTATGGGACTTTAACAACAGTAGTCTAATGAATGGGACTTTAACAACAGTAGTCTAATGTATGGGACTTTATCAACAGTAGTCTAATGTATGGGACTTTAACAACAGTAGTCTAATGAACATTTTTTCTGTGTGAGTTAGCAGCCAGTCTGTAATGTATGGCTTCAGTGAACCTCTGAAGGGGGTTTAGTTAGTCTACTGTTCCACCCCAGTGAACCTCTAAGGGTCAGTAAGCAAGCAGCGAGCCGACAATCTTTTAAAGAGAACAACAATGGCTGCCAGATGGACGTAAACTTTAAGGCGTCAATGCATCATCACCTGCCCACGTTGCCCTCGTCTGACGTCTTGTTTCCATGGAGACGTGAGGAAGGAAAAGGGCTTTAACTTGGCAGGGGGGGGGACGGGGACTTTGATCTTTGAGCTTTCAAAACTTTCAAGTCAGTTGTTAGGAAGTGGTCCATTGTGGTACTGGCAGGTCTGATTGGGGTGTTGAGGACAGGGTGACAGTTCAGGGACTATAAATCATTGTTAAACAAATAGATGTTAAATAGATAAATAATTGTTTTAGTTTGAAGACTGCCGTCTGTTTTCCGTTTTTCCGGTTTGTGAGGTTGAGGGAGGCTTTAACTTTGCGTTTGTTGTTGTTGTTGTTGTTGTTGTCCGACTTCTTCTTCGTCTATTGTTCGTTTTCTTTCTTTCTTATTCTTTATGTCAAACCACTGAGACTGAGTCAGGAGAGGACACCCTGCCCTGTTAGTTAGCTGTGGGGATCTATAGCTATAGCTCGCTGTTGTCAATGGAATTAGATTGGTTGCTTTCATGGTGCTTTGTTGTTAGCATTAGCCTAGCATGGTTGGTTAGACAGAGATGCATTGGAATAGAATAAGAGTAGAATATAATTCCCCGGAGATTAGCTAGCGTTACACCTGTTTTTTTGGATAGTGAGTTTTTTTTTTTTTTAAACCTCACAAAACCACCTGAACAATAATACTTCCATTGACTTCGATTACTTGGGCCGCTTTGTTTTGCCCTTGCAGCCACCATCCCTACGTGTCTGTGGGGTTTGCAGGTAGAACACACCTGACCTCTGTGCTACCCTTGTTCATCGTGAACCACCATCTGAAGGGAAGAATGCCTCTTCTAAACTACCGGCGCTCTAGTTAGGTCCTCTAGTTAGGTCCTCTAGTTAGGCCCTCTAGTTAGGTCCTCTAGTTAGGTCCTCTAGTTAGGTCCTCTAGTTAGGTCCTCTAGTTAGGTCCTCTAGTTAGATCCTCTAGTTAGGCCCTCTAGTTAGGTCCTCTAGTTAGGTCCTCTAGTTAGGCCCTCTAGTTAGGTCCTCTAGTTAGGCCCTCTAGTTAGGTCCTCTAGTTAGGTCCTCTAGTTAGGTCCTCTAGTTAGGTCCTCTAGTTAGGTCCTCTAGTTAGGTCCTAACAGTGTGAGAAGACATTGGAGATGGAAGGTACACTGCACTCTGACAGCGCCTTCAGAAAGTATTCCACACCCCTTGACTTGTTCCACATTTTTTGTTGTTGTGTTACAACCTGAATTTAAAATGGATTAAATGTAGATTGTAGAATTGGAGAAATGTATAATTGTAGAATTGTAGAAAAGTAGATTGTAGAAATGTAGATTGTAGAAATGTAGATTGTAGATTTTGGTCACACATTACCCCGTAATTGTCCACGCTGGTATGAATGATTCGGGAGACAGATGAAGGAATGCGTAATATTTAATTTTTATTGTACCCAAATGATGTCGTGTCGTGTTAACACCACGGGACCGTAATCATCTGCGCAATCCACAAGGGCACGAAAGCCCAGAACACACAGCACAGGTACTCACACGCACCAACGGACATTGTAACAATAACGGACAGCCCAGTGGAAACCAAAGGGCCCACTTATACAAGTACTAATCCTTGGGAATAGGGGACAGGTGTGTGTAATGGAAGTTCCGGAAGGATCCGTGACAGTTACAAAGTGGAATTTTGTTAGTAGAATATTTTAGAAATGAATTACAAATGAAAAGCTGAAATGTCGCGAGTCAATAAATATTCAACCTATTTGTTATGGCAAGCAGTAGAGTAAAAATTTGCATAACTAATCAAATAATAAGTTACATGAACTCTGTGTTCCATATTAAGGGTTAATATGATTTTTGAATAGCTACCCCATCTTTGTACCCCACACATACAATTATCTGTAAGGCCCCTTAGTCAAGTAGGGAATTTAAAGCACAGATTCAAACACAAAGACCAGGGAGGTGTTTTCAAATGCCTCGCAAATAAGGACACCGGTTGGTAGATGTGTAAAACAGCATTTCAAAAGCAGACGCTGAAAAATCCCTTTTGAGTGAAGGTCTTAATTACACTTTGGGTGGTGCATCAACATACCCAGTCACTACAGAGGTACAGGCATCCTTCCTAACTCAGTTGTCGGAGAGGAAGGAAACCGCTTCGGGATTTCACCATGACGCTAACAGTGATTTTGAAATACTTACAGAGTTTAATGGCTGTGAGAGATGAGGAAACTGAGGACGGATCAACAACATTGTAGTTACTCCACAATACTAACCTTAATGACGGAGTGAAAAGAAGGAAGCTTGTGCAGAATGAAAACATTCCAAATCATGCATCCTGTTTACAAACAAGGCACTAAAGTAATACTGGAAAAAATGTGTCAAAGAAACACAAGACACTGAGTACCGCTCGTCATATTTTCAAGCGTGGTGGTGGCTGCATCATGTTATGGGTATGCTTGGACTGTTGGATATAGTCACGCAAAGGACTGGTCTATATAGTTATGTAAAGGACTGGTCTATGTAGTTATAAAAAGGACTGGTCTATGTAGTTATATAAAGGACTGGTCTATATAGGACTGGTCTATATAGTTATATAAAGGACTGGTCTATATAGTTATATAAAGGACTGGTCTATATAGTTATATAAAGGACTGGTCTATATAGTTATGTAAAGGACTGGTCTATATAGTTATAAAAAGGACTGGTCTATATAGGACTGGTCTATATAGTTATATAAAGGACTGGTCTATATAGTTATATAAATGTCATGTTGTCTTGTCTCTGTCCTTTCCCTTCACCCTGTCTCCCTCTGCTGGTCGTGTCAGGTTACCTTTTCTCCCCTTCTTTCCCCCAGCTGTTCCCTGTCTCCTCCTAACTACCCATTCACCCCGTTCCCCACCTGTTCCCTTTTTCCCTCTGATTAGGTCCCTATATCTCCCTCTGTTTCTGCTCCTGTCCTTGTCGGATTCTTGTTTGTTTGTTTGTGTCATTCATGCCTGAACCAGACCATCGTCGTGTTACTGTAACCTTGTCCTGTCCTGTCGGAATCTGCCTGTCCGTCTGAGCCTACGTTTTGTTTTCGTCATTAAAGTAACTCTGTTTTGTTAATTCGCTTTTGGGTCCTCATTCACGCACCTTAACAGAAGAATCCGACCAAGAATGGACCCAGCGACTTCGGATCCTCTCCACTCAGCCGTCGAGATCCAGGGAGCGATGCTAGGCAGACACGAGCAGGAATTGTCTGCTGCTCGACATGCCGTTGAGACCCTGGCCACCCAAGTCTCCAACCTCACAGAACAGGTTCACCATCTCCGCCTCGATCCACCGGCCACTTCCAGGGCTTTCGAATCTCCGGAGCCCAGAATCAATAACCCGCCGTGTTACTCTGGGGAGCCCACTGAATGCCGCTCGTTCCTCACCCAGTGTGATATTGTGTTTTCTCTCCAGCCCAACACTTACTCCAGGAGCACTGCTCGTGTCGCCTACGTCATATCTCTCCTTATTGGACGGGCTCGTGAGTGGGGCACGGCAATCTGGGAGGCAAGGGCTGAGTGTACTAACCAGTATCAGGACTTTAAGGAGGAGATGATACGGGTTTTTGATCTGTCTGTTTTTGGGGAGGAGGCTTCCAGGGCCCTGTCTTCCCTATGTCAAGGTAATCGATCCATAACAGACTACTCTATTGAGTTTCGCACTCTTGCTGCCTCCAGTGGCTGGAACGAGCCGGCTTTGCTCGCTCGTTTTCTGGAGGGTCTCCGCGCAGAGGTAAAGGATGAGATTCTCTCCCGGGAGGTCCCTTCCAGCGTGGATTCCCTGATTGAACTCGCTATTCGCATTGAGCGACGGGTTGATCTGCGTCACCGAGCTCGTGGAAAGGAGCTCGCGTTCTCCGTTGCCCCCCTCTCCGCATCACTACCATCTTCCTCTGCCGGCTCGGGAGCTGAGCCTATGCAGCTGGGAGGTATCCGCATCTCGACTAAGGAGAGGGAACGGAGAATCACCAACCGCCTCTGTCTCTATTGCGGTTCTGCTGGTCATTTTGTCACTTCATGTCCAGTAAAAGCCAGAGCTCATCAGTAAGCGGAGGGCTACTGGTGAGCGCTACTACTCCTGTCTCTCCTTCAAGATCCTGCACTACCTTGTCGGTCCATCTACGCTGGACCGGTTCGTAGGCTTCCTGCAGTGCCTTAATAGACTCTGGGGCGGAGGGCTGTTTTATGGACGAGACCTGGGCTCGGGAACATGACATTCCTCTCAGACAGTTAAGGGAGTCCACGGCCTTGTTCGCCCTGGATGGTAGTCCTCTCCCCAGGATTCAGCGTGAGACGCTACCTTTAACCCTCACTGTTTCTGGTAATCATAGCGAAACCATTTCTTTTTTGATTTTTCGTTCACCTTTTACACCTGTTGTTTTGGGCCATCCCTGGCTAGTTTGTCATAATCCTTCCATTAATTGGTCTAGTAATTCTATCCTCTCCTGGAACGTCTCTTGTCATGTGAAATGTTTAATGTCTGCTATCCCTCCTGTTTCCTCTGTCTCTTCTTCACAGGAGGAGCCTGGTGATTTGACAGGGGTGCCGGAGGAATATCACGATCTGCGCACGGTGTTCAGTCGGTCCAGGGCCACCTCTCTTCCTCCACACCGGTCGTATGATTGTAGTATTGATCTCCTTCCGGGAACCACTCCCCCCCGGGGTAGACTATACTCTCTGTCGGCTCCCGAACGTAAGGCTCTCGAGGATTATTTGTCTGTAGCTCTTGACGCCGGTACCATAGTCCCCTCCTCCTCTCCCGCCGGAGCGGGGTTTTTTTTTGTCAAGAAGAAGGACGGGTCTCTGCGCCCCTGCATAGATTATCGAGGGCTGAATGACATAACTGTTAAGAATCGTTATCCGCTTCCTCTTATGTCTTCAGCCTTCGAGATCCTGCAGGGAGCCAGGTTTTTCACTAAGTTGGACCTTCGTAACGCTTACCATCTCGTGCGCATCAGGGAGGGGGACGAGTGGAAGACGGCGTTTAACACTCCGTTAGGGCACTTTGAATACCGGGTTCTTCCTTTCGGCCTCGCTAACGCTCCAGCTGTCTTTCAGGCATTAGTCAATGATGTCCTGAGAGACATGCTGAACATCTTTGTTTTCGTTTACCTTGACGATATCCTGATTTTTTCACCGTCACTCCAGATTCATGTTCAGCACGTTCGACGTGTCCTCCAGCGCCTTTTAGAGAATTGTCTTTTTGTGAAGGCTGAGAAGTGCACTTTTCATGCCTCCTCCGTCACATTTCTCGGTTCTGTTATTTCCGCTGAAGGCATTAAGATGGATCCCGCTAAAGTCCAAGCTGTCATTGATTGGCCCGTCCCTAAGTCACGCGTCGAGCTGCAGCGCTTTCTCGGCTTCGCGAACTTCTATCGTCGTTTCATCCGTAATTTCGGTCAGGTGGCCGCTCCTCTCACAGCCCTTACTTCTGTCAAGACGTGCTTTAAGTGGTCCGTTTCCGCCCAGGGAGCTTTTGATCTCCTCAAGAATCGTTTTACATCCGCTCCTATCCTTGTTACACCTGACGTCTCTAGACAGTTCGTTGTCGAGGTTGACGCGTCAGAGGTGGGCGTGGGAGCCATTCTTTCTCAGCGCTCCCTCTCTGACGACAAGGTCCACCCATGCGCGTATTTTTCTCATCGCCTGTCGCCGTCGGAACGTAACTATGATGTGGGTAACCGCGAACTGCTCGCCATCCGGTTAGCCCTAGGCGAATGGCGACAGTGGTTGGAGGGGGCGACCGTTCCTTTTGTCGTTTGGACTGACCATAGGAACCTTGAGTACATCCGTTCTGCCAAACGACTTAATGCGCGTCAGGCGCGTTGGGCGCTGTTTTTCGCTCGTTTCGAGTTCGTGATTTCTTATCGTCCGGGCTCTAAGAACACCAAGCCTGATGCTTTGTCTCGTCTCTTCAGTTCTTCAGTAGCCTCCACTGACCCCGAGGGGATTCTCCCTGAGGGGCGTGTTGTCGGGTTGACTGTCTGGGGAATTGAGAGGCAGGTAAAACAAGCGCTCACTCACACTCCGTCGCCGCGCGCTTGTCCTAGGAACCTTCTTTTCGTTCCCGTTCCTACTCGTCTGGCCGTTCTTCAGTGGGCTCACTCTGCCAAGTTAGCCGGCCACCCTGGCGTTCGGGGTACGCTTGCTTCCATTCGCCAGCGTTTTTGGTGGCCCACCCGGGAGCATGACACGCGTCGTTTCGTGGCTGCTTGTTCGGTCTGCGCGCAGACTAAGTCCGGTAACTCTCCTCCTGCCGGCCGTCTCAGGCCGCTTCCTATTCCCTCTCGACCGTGGTCTCACATCGCCTTAGATTTTGTCACCGGACTGCCTTCGTCAGCGGGGAAGACTGTTATTCTTACGGTTGTCGATAGGTTCTCTAAGGCGGCCCATTTCATTCCCCTTGCTAAGCTTCCTTCTGCTAAAGAGACGGCACAAATCATCATCGAGAATGTTTTCAGAATTCATGGCCTTCCGTCAGACGTCGTTTCGGACAGAGGTCCGCAATTCACGTCTCAATTTTGGAGGGAGTTTTGCCGTTTGATTGGGGCTTCCGTCAGTCTCTCTTCCGGCTTTCACCCCCAGTCTAACGGTCAAGCAGAACGGGCCAATCAGACTATTGGTCGCATCTTACGCAGTCTTTCTTTTCGCAACCCTGCGTCTTGGTCAGAACAGCTCCCCTGGGCAGAATACGCCCACAACTCGCTTCCTTCGTCTGCGACCGGGCTATCTCCTTTTCAGAGTAGCCTCGGGTACCAGCCTCCGCTGTTCTCATCTCAGTTCGCCGAGTCCAGCGTCCCCTCCGCTCAGGCTTTTGTCCAACGTTGCGAGCGCACCTGGAAGAGGGTCAGGTCTGCACTTTGCCGTTATAGGACGCAGACTGTGAGGGCTGCTAATAAGCGTAGAACTAAGAGTCCTAGATATTGTCGCGGTCAGAGAGTTTGGCTCTCCACTCAGAACCTTCCCCTTAAGACGGCTTCTCGCAAGTTGACCCCGCGGTTCATTGGTCCGTTCCGTATTTCTCGGGTCATTAATCCTGTCGCAGTTCGACTTCTTCTTCCGCGATACCTTCGTCGCGTCCACCCGGTCTTCCACGTCTCCTGCATTAAGCCCGTTCTTCGCGCCCCCGCTCGTCTTCCCCCCCCCCCCCCCCCATCCTTGTCGAGGGCGCACCCATCTACAGGGTCCGCAGGATTTTGGACATGCGTCCTCGGGGCCGTGGTCACCAGTACCTTGTCGATTGGGAGGGGTACGGTCCTGAGGAGAGGAGTTGGGTTCCCTCTCGGGACGTGCTGGACCGTGCGCTGATCGAGGATTTCCTCCGTTGCCGCCAGGTTTCCTCCTCGAGTGCGCCAGGAGGCGCTCGGTGAGGGGGGGGGTACTGTCATGTTGTCTTGTCTCTGTCCTTTCCCTTCACCCTGTCTCCCTCTGCTGGTCGTGTCAGGTTACCTTTTCTCCCCTTCTTTCCCCCAGCTGTTCCCTGTCTCCTCCTAACTACCCATTCACCCCGTTCCCCACCTGTTCCCTTTTTCCCTCTGATTAGGTCCCTATATCTCCCTCTGTTTCTGCTCCTGTCCTTGTCGGATTCTTGTTTGTTTGTTTGTGTCATTCATGCCTGAACCAGACCATCGTCGTGTTACTGTAACCTTGTCCTGTCCTGTCGGAATCTGCCTGTCCGTCTGAGCCTACGTTTTGTTTTCGTCATTAAAGTAACTCTGTTTTGTTAATTCGCTTTTGGGTCCTCATTCACGCACCTTAACAATAAAGGACTGGTCTATATAGTTATGTAAAGGACTGGTCTATATAGTTATATAAAGGACTGGTCTATATAGTTATGTAAAGGACTGGTCTATATAGTTATATAAAGGACTGGTCTATATAGTTATATAAAGGACTGGTCTATATAGGACTGGTCTATATAGTTATGTAAAGGACTGGTCTATATAGTTATATAAAGGACTGGTCTATATAGTTATATAAAGGACTGGTCTATATAGGACTGGTCTATATAGTTATGTAAAGGACTGGTCTATATAGTTATATAAAGGACTGGTCTATATAGTTATGTAAAGGACTGGTCTATATAGTTATATAAAGGACTGGTCTATATAGTTATATAAAGGACTGGTCTATTTAGTTATATATAGGACTGGTCTATGTAGTTATATATAGGACTGGTCTATGTAGTTATATAAAGGACTGGTCTATATAGGACTGGTCTATATAGTTATATAAAGGACTGGTCTATTTAGTTATATATAGGACTGGTCTATGTAGTTATATAAAGGACTGGTCTATATAGGACTGGTCTATATAGTTATGTAAAGGACTGGTCTATATAGTTATATAAAGGACTGGTCTATATAGGACTGGTCTATATAGTTATGTAAAGGACTGGTCTATATAGTTATATAAAGGACTGGTCTATATAGGACTGGTCTATATAGTTATATAAAGGACTGGTCTATATAGTTATAAAAAGGACTGGTCTATATAGTTATATAAAGGACTGGTCTATATAGTTATATAAAGGACTGGTCTATATAGGACTGGTCTATATAGTTATATAAAGGACTGGTCTATTTAGTTATATAAAGGACTGGTCTATTTAGTTATATATAGGACTGGTCTATTTAGGACTGGTCTATATAGGACTGGTCTATATAGGACTGGTCTATATAGTTATATAAAGGACTGGTCTATTTAGTTATATAAAGGACTGGTCTATTTAGTTATATATAGGACTGGTCTATTTAGGACTGGTCTATATAGTTATATAAAGGACTGGTCTATATAGTTATATAAAGGACTGGTCTATATAGTTATATAAAGGACTGGTCTATATAGTTATATAAAGGACTGGTCTATATAGTTATATATAGGACTGGTCTATATAGTTATATAAAGGACTGGTCTATATAGTTATATAAAGGACTGGTCTATAAAGGACTGGTCTATATAGTTATGTAAATGACTGGTCTATATAGTTATATAAAGGACTGGTCTATATAGTTATATAAAGGACTGGTCTATATAGTTATATAAAGGACTGGTCTATGTAGTTATATAAAGGACTGGTCTATATAGTTATATAAAGGACTAGTCTATATAGTTATATAAAGGACTGGTCTATATAGTTATATAAAGGACTGGTCTATATAGTTATATAAAGGACTAGTCTATATAGTTATATAAAGGACTGGTCTATATAGTTATATAAAGGACTGGTCTATGTAGTTATATAAAGGACTGGTCTATATAGTTATATATAGGACTGGTCTATATAGTTACGTAAAGGACTGGTCTATATAGTTATATAAAGGACTGGTCTATATAGTTATATATAGGACTGGTCTATATAGTTATATAAAGGACTGGTCTATAAACGACTGGTCTATTTAGGACTGGTCTATATCGGACTGGTCTATATAGGACTGGTCTATATAGTTATATAAAGGACTGGTCTATATAGTTATATAAAGGACTGGTCTATAAACGACTGGTCTATTTAGGACTGGTCTATATAGGACTGGTCTATATAGGACTGGTCTATATAGTTATATAAAGGACTGGTCTATTTAGTTATATATAGGACTGGTCTATATAGGACTGGTCTATATAGTTATATAAAGGACTGGTCTATATAGTTATATAAAGGACTGGTCTATAAACGACTGGTCTATTTAGGACTGGTCTATATAGGACTGGTCTATATAGGACTGGTCTATATAGTTATATAAAGGACTGGTCTATTTAGTTATATATAGGACTGGTCTATTTAGGACTGGTCTATATAGTTATATAAAGGACTGGTCTATATAGTTATATAAAGGACTGGTCTATATAGTTATATATAGGACTGGTCTATATAGTTATATAAAGGACTGGTCTATATAGTTATATAAAGGACTGGTCTATATAGTTATATATAGGACTGGTCTATATAGTTACGTAAAGGACTGGTCTATATAGTTATATAAAGGACTGGTCTATATAGTTATATATAGGACTGGTCTATATAGTTATATAAAGGACTGGTCTATAAACGACTGGTCTATTTAGGACTGGTCTATATCGGACTGGTCTATATAGGACTGGTCTATATAGTTATATAAAGGACTGGTCTATATAGTTATATAAAGGACTGGTCTATAAACGACTGGTCTATTTAGGACTGGTCTATATAGGACTGGTCTATATAGGACTGGTCTATATAGTTATATAAAGGACTGGTCTATTTAGTTATATATAGGACTGGTCTATATAGGACTGGTCTATATAGTTATATAAAGGACTGGTCTATATAGTTATATAAAGGACTGGTCTATAAACGACTGGTCTATTTAGGACTGGTCTATATAGTTATATATAGGACTGGTCTATATAGTTATATAAAGGACTGGTCTATATAGTTATATATAGCACTGGTCTATGTAGTTATATAAAGGACTGGTCTATATAGTTATATATAGGACTGGTCTATATAGTTATATATAGCACTGGTCTATGTAGTTATATAAAGGACTGGTCTATATAGTTATATATAGGACTGGTCTATGTAGTTATATAAAGGACTGGTCTATATAGTTATATATAGGACTGGTCTATGTAGTTATATAAAGGACTGGTCTATATAGTTATATATAGGACTGGTCTATGTAGTTATATATAGGACTGGTCTATATAGTTATATATAGGACTGGTCTATAAAGTTATATAAAGGACTGGTCTATATAGTTATATATAGGACTGGTCTATGTAGTCACACCAAATCAGGCGAAGGGCTGGTGAGACAAGGCAGGGATCAGCAAAAGGTAGAGATAAGTGTTGTTGATTTGTTGTTGTTGTTGTTGGTATTGAACACATTCAGGCTGAGCCATCTCATACTCAGGAGAGTTTACCTATGCAAAATGTTACTCTTCTATACGGCAATTGAATTCCATAGGTAGTACACATGACTGTATACCGTGTGGACTGTGACACAACGTTGACCTGTGAGGATAAGCGAAGACCAAGTTGACCTATGACCACATGTCAAATTATCTACTTGTTAGCTAGGATAGCTAGCACTAATGGGTTTTCTTCTGTGTGTACGGCTAACGTTGCCGTAGCCTGACCTTTAGCCATGTGCTGGGGTGGTGTGTGTGTGTTTTGGTATGGCTCTCTCCTCTATCTCCGTTGTTCTGTCATTGTGCAAGAAACACAGCATGAGATGATATAGAGTCACATTCATACGGTATATAAACATAGTATATAGTTAAAGTTGGAAGTTTGCATACACTTTAGGCAAATACATATAAACTCAGTATTTCGCAATTCCTGACATTTAATCATTTAGTAAAAATTCCCTGTCTTAGGTCAGTTAGGATCACCACTTTATTTTAAGAATGTGAAATGTCAGAATAATAGGAGAGATAATCATTTATTTCAGCTTTTATTTCTTTCATCACATTCCCAGTGGGTCAGAAGTTAACATACACTCAATTAGTATTTGATAACATTATCTTTAAGTTGTTTAACTTGGGTCAAATGTTTCGGGTAGCCTTCCACCAGCTTCCCACAATAAGTTGGGTGAATTTTGGCCCATTCCTCCTGACAGAGCTGGTGTAACTGAGTCAGGTTTGTAGGCCTCCTTGCTCGCACACGCTTTTTCAGTTCTGCCCACAAAATGTATACGGGATTGAGGTCAGGGCTTTGTGATGGCCACTCCAATACCTTGACTTTGATGTCCTTAAGCCATTTTGCCACAACTTTGGCGGTATTCTTGGGATCATTGTCCATTTGGAAGACCCATTTGCAACCAAGCTTTATTAACTTCCTGACTGATGTCTTGAGATTTTGCTTCAATATATCCACATCATTTTCCTTCTTCATGATGCCATTTATTGACGCCCAATTTTTTCAGTTTTTGATTTGTTAAAAAAGTTTGAAAATATCCAATAAATGTTGTTCCACTTCATGATTGTGTCCCACTTGTTGTTGATTCTTCACAAAAAAATACAGTTTTATATCTTTATGTTTGAAGCCTGAAATGTGGCAAAAGGTCGCAAAGTTCAAGGGGGCCGAATACTTTCGCAAGGCACTGTATTTGCTGAATTCACGTAATGTTTGCTATTTCATTCAACCACAGAATAGAAAGAAGCTTAACATATCATTTTGTATTCGAATTTCGCATTGTTTAAAGTTAAGAGATATCATCGCCGCAAAGTAAAGAGACTGGGTGTGTAAGTATGATAATACATACACACACACACACACACACACACACACACACACACACACACACACACACACACACACACACAGTATTGTACAGCTAACCTTATGGGAACACACAATTCGGTCCCACTCAAAATTCTATTTTCCCTAACCCCTAACCCTAAACCTATCACCCAAGGTTTAATACCAAAATAAACAGAAACCCTCTTAAACCTAACCTAACCTTAACCCTAAACCTAACCTTAACCTTAACCCTAAACCTAACCCTAGCTTCTAACCCTTAACGTAATTCGAATCCTAACACTAATTCTAACCTTAACCCTAAACCCCCTAGAAATAGCATTTGACCTTGTGGGGACCAACAAAATGTCCCCAGTTAGTCATTTTTATTTTTTGTTTACTATTCTTGTGGAGTCTTCTGGTTAGTTAAACACATCCACACACACACACGCACGCACACACGCACGCACGCATGCACGCACACACACACACACGCACGCACGCACGCACACACGCACGCACACACACACATATAATTTTGTATTTATTTTCTTACTTGAAAATGTTTTTTTGTATGGTTAGTTAAGGGCTTTAAGCATTTCACAGTAAGGTCTTGTATTCGGCACGTGATTTGACACACACACACACACACACACACACACACACACACACACACATGCGCGCGCACGCACGCACACACACACACCTCATAATGTACAATAAAAGTCAGACATGCCATTCTAGGCTATTGTGCAGTGGGGCAAAAAAGTATTTAAAATACTTATTTTCCACCATAATTTGCAAATAAATTCATTAGAAATCCTACAATGTGATTTTCTGAATTTTTTCCCCTCATTTTGTCTGTCATAGTTGAAGTGTACCTATGATGAAAATTACAGGCCTCTCCCATCTTTTTAAGTGGGAGAACTTGCACAATTGGTGGCTGACTAAATACTTTTTTTGCCCCACTGTATGTGGATTCCCTCGTTGCCATGGCAGTCAAACCGGATCAGCTGGTCTCGGTAATAATGATCCACAACTCAAAGCTGAACATCTGAACATTTAGTATTAAACTCATTGTTCACTAGCTCAGTGGTGTGTACAGTAAGACTTACATAGAATCCTAATATAATGACATGGCTCGGTCCCTAATGACAGCCTATTCCCCATGGGCCCTGGTCAAAAGGCAGTGCACTGTGTAGGGAATAGGTTGCTGTTTCGGGAAGCAGACATTGTTCTTCAGCTCAAAAGTGTTTCACAAAGAATCCTAATGACTTTAGCAGGGTGGGAGAGTGTAAAGATGTCAATATATAAGGTTGAGGTTGATCCTCGGAGGCCTCCGTAGTTCCTCCGTAGTTCATGTTATGTTGACAAGAACGTTTTGATTGTGCTTACTTGGTTGTCAGTCATTACAGAGAGGATATCCTACAGATGATGCTGCTTTAGCCTCAGATAATGGGGTAAAGTAGTGCACTATGTAGGGGATAGGGGGCTATTTGGGACTGGGTGTGAGAAGCACACTCCTAGGACTGTCATTTTCCTGTAGGTGTTGCTGTTTAAGCTTCAGAGAATGAGGTAAAGTAGTGCACTATGTAGGGAATAGGGTGCTATTTGGGACTGGGTGTGAGAAGCACACTCCTAGGACTGTCATTATCCTGTAGGTGTTGCTGTTTAAGCTTCAGAGAATGAGGTAAAGTAGTGCACTATGTAGGGAATAGGGTGCTATTTGGGACTGGGTGTGAGAGGCACACTCCTGTCATTATCCTGTAGGTGTTGCTGTTTTAGCCTCAGAGAATGAGGTAAAGTAGTGCACTATGTAGGGGATAGGGTGCTATTTGGGACTGGGTGATAGAGGCTCACTCCTGTCATTATCCTGTAGGTGTTGCTGTTTTAGCTTCAGAGAACAAGAACATAAACAGCCTTATGGCAAATATACAATATCTGTACAATATATACAACATTTATACAATATTTACAACATTTATACAATATTTATACAATATTTACAATATTTGTACTATACAATATATACAACATTTATACAATATTTAGAATAGTTATACAATATATATAATATATACATATACATATACAATATGTATACTATACAATATATACACTATTTATACAATATACACAATAGTTATACAATATTTACAATATCTATACAATAGTTATACTATACAATAGATACAACATATATACAACCTGTCAGAGGTATCAAGTGGACTTTATGTTGTGCGGTCATACACGAGACATACACTCTAATGTTGCCATGTTAGTTGTGTGATCGTCAGTTGTGTTATTGTCAGTTGTGTGATCGTCAGTTGTGTTACCTCCATAAAACAACATGCGCAGCAGAACATCTAATTCTACGTCAAATTGTTATGTACATTATGTTGTTATGTACATTATGTTGTTATGTACATTATGTTGTTATGTACATTATGTTGTTATGTTGTTATGTTGTTATGTACATTATGTTGTTATGTACATTAGGTTGTTATGTACATTATGTTGTTATGTACATTATGTTGTTATGTACATTATGTTGTTATGTACATTATGTTGTTATGTACATTATGTTGTTATGTTGTTATGTACATTAGGTTGTTATGTTGTTATGTACATTATGTTGTTATGTACATTATGTTGTTATGTACATTATGTTGTTATGTACATTATGTTGTTATGTACATTATGTTGTTATGTACATTATGTTGTTATGTACATTATGTTGTTATGTTGTTATGTACATTATGTTGTTATGTTGTTATGTACATTATGTTGTTATGTACATTATGTTGTTATGTACATTATGTTGTTATGTTGTTATGTACATTATGTTGTTATGTTGTTATGTACATTAGGTTGTTATGTTGTTATGTACATTATGTTGTTATGTACATTATGTTGTTATGTACATTATGTTGTTATGTACATTATGTTGTTATGTACATTATGTTGTTATGTACATTATGTTGTTATGTACATTATGTTGTTATGTACATTATGTTGTTATGTTGTTATGTACATTAGGTTGTTATGTTGTTATGTACATTAGGTTGTTATGTACATTAGGTTGTTATGTACATTATGTTGTTATGTACATTAGGTTGTTATGTACATTATGTTGTTATGTACATTATGTTGTTATGTACATTATGTTGTTATGTTGTTATGTACATTATGTTGTTATGTTGTTATGTACATTATGTTGTTATGTACATTAGGTTGTTATGTACATTATGTTGTTATGTACATTATGTTGTTATGTTGTTATGTACATTAGGTTGTTATGTTGTTATGTACATTATGTTGTTATGTTGTTATGTACATTAGGTTGTTATGTTGTTATGTACATTATGTTGTTATGTTGTTATGTACATTAGGTTGTTATGTTGTTATGTACATTATGTTGTTATGTACATTATGTTGTTATGTACATTAGGTTGTTATGTTGTTATGTACATTATGTTGTTATGTACATTATGTTGTTATGTACATTAGGTTGTTATGTTGTTATGTACATTATGTTGTTATGTACATTATGTTGTTATGTACATTAGGTTGTTATGTACATTATGTTGTTATGTACATTAGGTTGTTATGTTGTTATGTACATTATGTTGTTATGCACATTATGTTGTTATGTACATTATGTTGTTATGTACATTATGTTGTTATGTACATTAGGTTGTTATGTACATTATGTTGTTATGTACATTATGTTGTTATGTTGTTATGTACATTATGTTGTTATGTACATTATGTTGTTATGTTGTTATGTACATTAGGTTGTTATGTACATTATGTTGTTATGTACATTATGTTGTTATGTTGTTATGTACATTATGTTGTTATGTACATTATGTTGTTATGTTGTTATGTACATTATGTTGTTATGTTGTTATGTACATTATGTTGTTATGTACATTATGTTGTTATGTTGTTATGTACATTAGGTTGTTATGTACATTATGTTGTTATGTACATTATGTTGTTATGTTGTTATGTACATTATGTTGTTATGTACATTATGTTGTTATGTTGTTATGTTGTTATGTTGTTATGTACATTATGTTGTTATGTACATTATGTTGTTATGTACATTATGTTGTTATGTTGTTATGTACATTATGTTGTTATGTTGTTATGTACATTATGTTGTTATGTACATTATGTTGTTATGTTGTTATGTACATTAGGTTGTTATGTACATTATGTTGTTATGTACATTATGTTGTTATGTTGTTATGTACATTATGTTGTTATGTACATTATGTTGTTATGTACATTATGTTGTTATGTACATTATGTTGTTATGTACATTATGTTGTTATGTACATTATGTTGTTATGTACATTATGTTGTTATGTACATTATGTTGTTATGTACATTATGTTGTTATGTACATTATGTTGTTATGTACATTATGTTGTTATGTACATTATGTTGTTATGTTGTTATGTTGTTATGTACATTATGTTGTTATGTTGTTATGTTGTTATGTACATTATGTTGTTATGTTGTTATGTACATTATGTTGTTATGTTGTTATGTTGTTATGTACATTATGTTGTTATGTTGTTATGTACATTATGTTGTTATGTACATTAGGTTGTTATGTACATTATGTTGTTATGTACATTATGTTGTTATGTTGTTATGTACATTATGTTGTTATGTTGTTATGTACATTATGTTGTTATGTACATTAGGTTGTTATGTACATTATGTTGTTATGTACATTATGTTGTTATGTTGTTATGTACATTATGTTGTTATGTTGTTATGTACATTATGTTGTTATGTACATTAGGTTGTTATGTACATTATGTTGTTATGTACATTAGGTTGTTATGTTGTTATGTTGTTATGTACATTATGTTGTTATGTACATTATGTTGTTATGTACATTATGTTGTTATGTTGTTATGTTGTTATGTACATTATGTTGTTATGTTGTTATGTACATTATGTTGTTATGTACATTAGGTTGTTATGTACATTATGTTGTTATGTACATTATGTTGTTATGTTGTTATGTTGTTATGTACATTATGTTGTTATGTACATTATGTTATGTACATTATGTTGTTATGTACATTATGTTATGTACATTATGTTGTTATGTACATTATGTTATGTACATTATGTTGTTATGTACATTATGTTGTTATGTACATTATGTTGTTATGTACATTATGTTGTTATGTACATTATGTTGTTATGTTGTTATGTACATTAGGTTGTTATGTTGTTATGTACATTATGTTGTTATGTTGTTATGTTGTTATGTACATTATGTTGTTATGTTGTTATGTACATTATGTTGTTATGTTGTTATGTACATTATGTTGTTATGTTGTTATGTACATTATGTTGTTATGTTGTTATGTACATTATGTTGTTATGTTGTTATGTACATTATGTTGTTATGTTGTTATGTTGTTATGTACATTATGTTGTTATGTACATTATGTTGTTATGCACATTATGTTGTTATGCACATTATGTTGTTATGTACATTATGTTGTTATGTTGTTATGTACATTATGTTGTTATGTACATTATGTTGTTATGTACATTAGGTTGTTATGCACATTATGTTGTTATGTACATTAGGTTGTTATGTTGTTATGTACATTATGTTGTTATGTTGTTATGTACATTATGTTGTTATGCACATTATGTTGTTATGCACATTATGTTGTTATGTACATTATGTTGTTATGTTGTTATGTACATTATGTTGTTATGTACATTATGTTGTTATGTACATTATGTTGTTATGTACATTATGTTGTTATGTTGTTATGTTGTTATGTACATTATGTTGTTATGTTGTTATGTACATTATGTTGTTATGTACATTATGTTGTTATGTACATTATGTTGTTATGCACATTATGTTGTTATGTACATTATGTTGTTATGTACATTATGTTGTTATGTTGTTATGTACATTATGTTGTTATGTACATTATGTTGTTATGTACATTATGTTGTTATGCACATTATGTTGTTATGCACATTATGTTGTTATGTACATTATGTTGTTATGTTGTTATGTACATTATGTTGTTATGTACATTATGTTGTTATGTACATTAGGTTGTTATGTACATTATGTTGTTATGTACATTAGGTTGTTATGTTGTTATGTACATTATGTTGTTATGTACATTATGTTGTTATGTACATTAGGTTGTTATGCACATTATGTTGTTATGTACATTAGGTTGTTATGTTGTTATGTACATTATGTTGTTATGTACATTATGTTGTTATGTTGTTATGTACATTATGTTGTTATGTACATTATGTTGTTATGTACATTAGGTTGTTATGTACATTATGTTGTTATGTACATTATGTTGTTATGTTGTTATGCACATTATGTTGTTATGTACATTAGGTTGTTATGTTGTTATGTTGTTATGTACATTATGTTGTTATGTACATTATGTTGTTATGTTGTTATGTTGTTATGTACATTATGTTGTTATGTTGTTATGTTGTTATGTACATTATGTTGTTATGTACATTATGTTGTTATGTTGTTATGTTGTTATGTACATTAGGTTGTTATGTACATTATGTTGTTATGCACATTATGTTGTTATGTACATTAGGTTGTTATGTTGTTATGTTGTTATGCACATTATGTTGTTATGTTGTTATGTTGTTATGTACATTATGTTGTTATGTACATTATGTTGTTATGTACATTATGTTGTTATGTACATTATGTTGTTATGTTGTTATGTTGTTATGTACATTAGGTTGTTATGCACATTATGTTGTTATGTACATTATGTTGTTATGTTGTTATGTTGTTATGTACATTATGTTGTTATGTTGTTATGTACATTAGGTTGTTATGTTGTTATGTACATTATGTTGTTATGTACATTATGTTGTTATGTTGTTATGTACATTAGGTTGTTATGTTGTTATGCACATTATGTTGTTATGTACATTATGTTGTTATGTTGTTATGTACATTAGGTTGTTATGCACATTATGTTGTTATGTACATTATGTTGTTATGTTGTTATGTTGTTATGTACATTATGTTGTTATGCACATTATGTTGTTATGTACATTATGTTGTTATGTACATTAGGTTGTGTATTGCTTGAAATCATAATATACAATGTTCCCATATCAATAATAATAAAACACACTTCGTACAGGAGACACAGGAGAACAGTGTGCTCTTTGACCCCATTGGGTAATGTAATGTAAATCAAAAGTTGGCTCATTGGCTAATGATAAGGTTTGACAGAGTGGATTGGCCAACCTCACATTAGTCAACGCAAACTCAGCGTTCTTTATTGTGTTTTAATAAAGGGTGTGTTTCTGCACAAACAGGCGGTGCTCGGTTTGGCTTTATACCTGGGTCTGTGATTGTCCGGGGGTGGAGGCAGAACACAAAGGACATGGATGTTAGTTGAAGCACCGTTCACTAGACTCAGCATTGGGCCTTGTTGTGTTTTAGGAACTCCAGTTCCTGTTGACGACAGCTTCATTAATATAACTTGTGTTGTTGTTGTTGTTGTTGTTTCTTCCAGGCTGAAGTCCACGCCGATAGAACCGACCAGAACGGAGAAAACAACACAGCAGATAGCATAGTGGTCTGTACCAAGCCTCCAGCCTCAACCACAGAACAAGGGGTCGACCCCTTACAGGACGTCCCAGGGAGGAACACTGAGGAAGAGGAGGAGCAGAGGAGGAGAGATGAAGACGAGGATCTAGAGTTCCCTCACGACTTCCTGCCCAGCACAGACCTCAGCCTTGAACTCCACTGGGGGACTTCACTTAGGTAGGTGGCTTTGGTTTCGACCTGTTTGCTTGTACGTTCGTGCGCACGTAAGGTAAGTTAGGGTACGGTTAGGTAAGATAAGGGATAGGCTAGGTAAGGTAGGATAGGGTAAGGTAAGGGATAGGCTAGGTAAGGTAGGATAGCGTAAGGTAAGGGATATGCTAGGTAAGGTAAGGGATAGGCTAGGTAAGGTAGGATAGGGTAAGGTAAGGGATAGGTAAGGTAAGGGATAGGCTAGGTAAGGTAAGGGATAGGCTAGGTAAGGGATAGGCTAGGTAAGGTAAGGGATAGGCTAGGTAAGGTAAGGGATAGGCTAGGTTAGGTAAGGGATAGGCTAGGTAAGGTAAGGGATAGGCTAGGTAAGGTAAGGGATAGGCTAGGTAAGGGATAGGCTAGGTAAGGTAGAATAGGGTTAGGTAAGGGATAGGCTAGGTAAGGTAGGATAGGGTTAGGTAAGGGATAGGCTAGGTAAGGTAGGATATGGTAAGGTAAGGTTAGGTAAGGGATAGGCTAGGTAAAGTAGGATAGGGTAAGGTAAGGGATAGGCTAGGTAAGGTAAGGGATAGGCTAGGTAAGGTAAGGGATAGGCTAGGTAAGGTAAAGGATAGGGTTAGGTAAGGGATAGGCTAGGTAAGGTAGGATAGGGTTAGGTAAGGGATAGGCTAGGTAAGGTAGGATAGGGTTAGGTAAGGGATAGGCTAGGTAAGGTAGGATATGGTAAGGTAAGGGATAGGTAAGGTTAGGTAAGGGATAGGCTAGGTAAAGTAGGATAGGGTAAGGTAAGGGATAGGCTAGGTAAGGTAAGGGATAGGCTAGGTAAGGTAAAGGATAGGTAAGGTTAGGTAGAACAAGGTGGGTAAGGTAACGGTAGGTAAGGTAAGGTAAGGTTTAGCTAAGGTAAGGTCACGTAATGTAAGGTAAGGGATACTGCAGGTAAGGTAAGATAAGGGATGGGTAAGATAAGGGAAGGGATGGGTAAGATAAGGGAAGGGATGGGTAAGATAATGTAAGGGATGGGTAAGATAAGGGAAGGGTTGGGTAAGATAAGGGATGGGTAAGATAAGGGAAGGGATGGGTAAGATAAGGGAAGAGATGGGTAAGATAAGGGAAGGGTTGGGTAAGATAATGGAAGGGATGGGTAAGATAAGGGAAGGGATGGGTAAGATAAGGGAAGGGATGGGTAAGATAAGGGAAGGGATGGGTAAGATAAGGGATGGGTAAGATAAGGGATGGGTAAGATAAGGGAAGAGATGGGTAAGATAAGGGATGGATAAGATAAGGGAAGGGATGGGTAAGATAAGGGAAGGGATGGATAAGATAAGGGAAGGGATGGGTAAGATAAGGGAAGGGATGGGTAAGATAAGGGATGAATGAGTAAGATAAGGGATGGGTAAGATAAGGGATGGGTAAGATAAGGGAAGGGATGGGTAAGATAAGGGATGGGTAAGATAAGGGAAGGGATGGGTAAGATAAGGGAAGGGATGGGTAAGATAAGGGAAGGGATGGGTAAGATAAGGGATGGGTAAGATAAGGGAAGGGATGGGTAATATAAGGGAAGGGATGGGTAAGATAAGGGAAGAGATGGGTAAGATAAGGGATGGGTAAGATAAGGGAAAGGATGGGTAAGATTAGGGAAGGGATGGGTAAGATAAGGGATGGGTAAGATAAGGGAAGGGATGGGTAAGATAAGGGATGGGTAGGATTAGGAAAGGGATGGGTAAGATAAGGGATGGGTAAGATAAGGGAAGGGATGGGTAAGATAAGGGATGGGTAGGATTAGGAAAGGGATGGGTAAGATAAGGGTTGGGTAAGATTAGGTAGGGTAAGAAAAGAGATAGGAAAGGTTAGGTAAGGAATATATAAGGAATAGGTTAGGTATGATAAGGTAAAGTTAGGTAAAGCTGTTGTACTCAGCTCGTTGGCAGTTCCAGTATACAGTTTCAGACTTGCTGTTTGGTTGTTGACTGTTCCTGTTACTATGAAATGAGATTTATATTCACGATGCAAATCACTACAGTATTTACGTATTCTTCAGAGGCAGGAAATATAGATCACAGCTTTACCGTGAAGTCATTTACATTGTAAAGCATTCCTGCATATAGTCCATGTCAATGGAGTGTTGTTCTTCAGCATTGATTTTACAGTAGCTTTATCCACCCGTATTGTTGTCTGTGACTGCTATGCTTGCGTGCTGCCCTTAGTCCTTACGACTGCATTTTAATTTGTTTTATTTACACTTCCTTCGTCTAAATTGTCCTGGTGTGCTTTCCGTCCCCCGGTGTAAATTTTAGAACAGAGATTAAGAGTGATCAGGAGAGCCTGAGTGACTCAGTGAGCCCCCTGCTGGCTGGTCTGCAACATCACATGGACGGCAGCACACAACTGGTGGCTGTGCAGAAGAGGTATAACCCGTGTGTAGCCTTTTAGTGCTGTCCACAGCATGAGGGAGAGTGGGAGACAGAGGGCCTTCAGTGCTTCTTCTCTGTTTGCTGTGTTTGTTGTGAGACAGGGGTTGTGTTCACTAGGCACGGAACTCAAGAAAAACGTCCCGAAACGGAGAAGCCGCAGTTATTATGATGTATATAGGGCTATATACATTTCCATTGTTTTTTTAAATTACCATTTTCTATATTTTATTTAACCTAGTCCTGCATGTTGGAGCTCGAATATATATAAACACTCTGAATCTGAAAGTACTATCTATCTGAACTTGTTCAATAAGAAAAACACTTAGTTTTTTTTCTTCCGGGGCTTCCATTACACAACGTTTTGAACTGTTTTGCTACAGTGTGCCCTAATGAACGCAACCCTGTGGTGGCCTTTCAAACACTGCATGTGGGGTTTGCAGTGGTGTGTTGACTGTGAGGTGCTTCAGGGAATTATTTGCAGACTGACTTATTCGTATGTTAGCTCTGCTTTCAGGTTGGTTTGGAGTCTCTTTGTCCGCTGTTGTCTGAGCGGAGTGTGATTGCAGTAGTGTGTCACTTCAGGAACATACTATAAGCTCTCTAATAATAATACATTAAATTGTTCATACATGTTTATAATAAGTTATAAACAAGCATTTACATACCTGCAGGTTTAAGTCAAGTGTTAGTGAGGTAATGAGGGAAGCCGAGGTGAATTGTAACAAACTGAGTTGCATTGTAGCACTGTAGTACAGACTTTGGTAACACAGACAGAGCAGACAGAACAGACAGAACAGACAGAACAGACAGACAGACAGACAGACAGACAGACAGACAGACAGACAGACAGACAGACAGACAGACAGACAGACAGACAGACAGACAGACAGACAGAACAGTCTAGACAGACAGAACAGTCTAGACAGACAGACAGACAGACAGACAGACAGGCAGACAGAACAGTCTAGACAGACATACAGACAGACAGACAGAACAGACAGACAGACAGACAGACAGACAGACAGACAGACAGACAGACAGACAGACAGAACAGACAGACAGACAGACAGACAGACAGACAGACAGACAGACAGACAGAACAGTCTAGACAGACAGAACAGTCTAGACAGACAGACAGACAGACAGACAGACAGACAGACAGACAGACAGAACAGTCTAGACAGACATACAGACAGACAGACAGAACAGACAGACAGACAGACAGACAGACAGACAGACAGACAGACAGACAGACAGACAGACAGACAGACAGACAGACAGACAGACAGACAGACAGACAGAACAGTCTAGAGAGAGGTTGTGTGCATCCTGTTTGGGAAGGAAAGACATTGAAAGATTTAGAGAAATGAAAGCAGAGGACCTCGGTGACATTTGTAACACAGAAGGTCTGTCAAAACCATGACCAGCACTTGGGGTCTCCAGATGCTGCAATAAGTTACGTTTCAGCTCCATGCGGAGTCTGCCCTACAGAGCTGTAAGGTCTATACTCTACAAGGCAAGCTGAAACATGCAGTTGTAGCATACAGTTGTACCATACTCCCTCCACTAACACCTTCCGCCTTTGGTGGAATCTGCAAGATTGGCAGCTTGGTAGGACACTTTCGCTGTGATTTCTCTCCTCTCCTCCCCTCATTAAACAAAAAAAAGGGAGTGCCTACCAGGCTGTTGAAGGCATGTAAGGATTGGCCAGAGCAGGCAGGCAGGGCTAGCAGGGAGGTGAGTGGATGGCTTTGTCAAGGAAATGAGATTGAGAGCGCCCGGAGCTGGTCACATGGTTTTACCGTCAGCCAATCACAACACAGCACCGTAATGATTTGACTTTCTTTGTTGACATTTGCACTTAGACGTGAATGATGTCTTTGAGTTAAATTAATCTAATGACTGCTAAGAATGTTTAAGGTAAAGACTTATTCTATTAAGGTCAATATTTGTGTTCTTTGCTTAGGTAAAGCCTGTATGTTTTCAAAATGGAGGCTTAGTACAAGGATGAGTCAGTAGGAACATAAACCGGCTAGGATGACGGTACATAGCAAATTCCCCAGTGTTAAATTAACACTGAAAGTGTGGACCCGTACAGACACCGAACTGTGTTGAATTAACACACTGGTTAGTCTAATGCTTAATTTGCATATTTCCCAGAGTGCCTTGAATTGGTTCGTGACAGAGTTGTTCCATCCTTATGGACCTCACCAAGTGAGATCCTAAGTGAATATGTTATCATTACCAGTTTAATTATTTAACACAATACAATATGTATTTCATAAGGCTTTATTTTAAGGGGTTACAAAAAATATATATACTGAGTTATTTAGATGATCCAACTGCTGGGTCGCTGGTTTTGGGTCACTTCGTTGTGTTGTTTTTTTAAAGGTTATGAACAGTCAAAATCCAGTTTTTCAATGAAATTGGATGATATTCGCATGGAACCATATCAAAGTATGTAAAAATGACTTTTTTGCTTCTACGTTGATAAAGTTTGATCGTAAAGTTTACTGGTCCCCTCCCCCATGTCAAACGAGATTCTAAAGGAGATGGGGGGGTTATTATGACTGTTCTTAAGGAGATAGGGTGTTATTAGGACTGTTCTTAAGGAGATAGGGGGTTATTAGGACTGTTCTTAAGGAGATTGGGTGTTATTAGGACTGTTCTTAAGGAGATTGGGTGTTATTAGGACTGTTCGTAAGGAGATAGGGTGTCATTAGGACTGTTTTTAAGGAGATAGGGTGTTATTAGGACTGTTCTTAAGGAGATAGGGTGTTATTAGGACTGCTCTTAAGGAGATAGGGTGTTATTAGGACTGTTATTAAGGAGATAGGGGGTTATTAGGACTGTTCTTAAGGAGATAGGGGGTTATTAGGACTGCTCTTAAGGAGATAGGGTGTTATTAGGACTGTTCTTAAGGAGATAGGGTGTAATTCGGACTGTTGTGGTGACCTTATTACTGCCACACCGGCAGCCATGAGTCATGACCGCAGTAAAATTACATGTGAGTCACGGTAATCTCCTTTTATCCCGCTTTGGACATGCTTTGGTAGTATCCGACTTGGTACCGACCATCAGGTCCTAATGGCCTGGTACTTAGGGCTCTATTGTCCCTCCATCAGGTCCTAATGGCCTGGTACTCAGGGCTCTATTGTCTCTCCATCAGGTCCTAATGGCCTGGTACTCAGGGCTCTATTGTCCCTCCATCAGGTCCTAATAGCCTGGTACTCAGGGCTCTATTGTCCCTCCATCAGGTTCTAATGGCCTGGTACTCAGGGCTCTATTGTCCCTCCATCAGGTCCTAATGGCCTGGTACTCAGGGCTCTATTGTCTCTCCATCAGGTCCTAATGGCCTGGTACTCAGGGCTCTATTGTCTCTCCATCAGGTCCTAATGGCCTGGTACTCAGGGCTCTATTGTCCCTCCATCAGGTTACCTTATGCCGACAGATGTCTTTGGTTATTGGTTAGCTTATGCTACAAGATGTCTTTGGTTACCTTATGCTACCAGATGTCTTTGGTAATTGGTTACCTTATGCTACAAGAAGTCTTTGGTTATTGGTTACCTTATGCTACCAGATGTCTTTGGTAATTGGTTACCTTATGCTACAAGAAGTCTTTGTTAATTGGTTACCTTATGCTACAAGATGTCTTTGGTTATTGATTACCTTATGCTACAAGATGTCTTTGGTTATTGGTTACCTTATGCTACAAGAAGTCTTTGGTTACCTTATGCTACCACAAGTCTTTGGTTATTGGTTACCTTATGCTACCACAAGTCTTTGGTTATTGGTTACCTTATGCTACCAGATGTCTTTGGTTATTGGTTACCTTATGCTACAAGATGTCTTTGGTAATTGGTTACCTTTTGCTATAAGATGTCTTTGGTAATTGGTTACCTTATGCTACCAGATGTCTTTGGTTATTGGTTACCTTATGCTACAAGATGTCTTTGGTAATTGGTTACCTTATGCTGCAAGATGTCTTTGGTTACCTTATGCTACCACAAGTCTTTGGTTATTGGTTACCTTATGCTACCAGATGTCTTTGGTTATTGGTTACCTTATGCTACAAGATGTCTTTGGTAATTGGTTACCTTTTGCTATAAGATGTCTTTGGTAATTGGTTACCTTTTGCTATAAGATGTCTTTGGTTATTGGTTACCTTATGCTACAAGATGTCTTTGGTAATTGGTTACCTTTTGCTATAAGATGTCTTTGGTAATTGGTTACCTTATGCTACAAGATGTATTTGGTTATTGGTTACCTTTTGCTATAAGATGTCTTTGGTAATTGGTTACCTTATGCTACAAGATGTATTTGGTTATTGGTTACCTTTTGCTACCAGATGTCTTTGGTTATTGGTTACCTTATGCTACCAGAAGTCTTTGGTTATTGGTTACCTTATGCTACCAGATGTCTTTGGTTACCTTATGCTACAATATGTATTTTGTTATTGGTTACCTTATGCTACCAGATGTCTTTGGTTATTGGTTAGCTTATGCTACCAGATGTCTTTGGTTACCTTATGCTACCAGATGTCTTTGGTTACCTTTTGCTACCACAAATCTTTGGTTATTGGTTACCTTATGCTACCAGAAGTCTTTGGTTATTGGTTACCTTATGCTACCAGATGTCTTTGGTAATTGGTTTCCTTATGCTACAATAAGTCTTTGGTTATTGGTTACCTTATGCTACAAGATGTCTTTGGTAATTGGTTTCCTTATGCTACTATAAGTCTTTGGTTATTGGTTACCTTATGCTACCAGATGTCTTTTGTTATTGGTTACCTTATGCTACAAGATGTATTTGGTTATTGGTTACCTTATGCTACCAGATGTCTTTTGTTATTGGTTACCTTATGCTACAAGATGTCTTTGGTTATTGGTTACCTTATGCTACAAGAAGTCTTTGGTAATTGGTTACCTTATGCTACCAGATGTCTTTGGTTACCTTATGCTACAAGATGTCTTTGGTTATTGGTTACCTTATGCTACCAGACGTCTTTGGTGATTGGTTACCTTATGCTACAAGATGTCTTTAGTGATTGGTTACCTTATGCTACGCTTCAAAATGTACATCCAATCAAATCAATAAAACATCTTTATGACGCCCTTTTAATTAACATCAGCTGATGTCACAAAGTGCTGTACAGAAACCCAGCCTAAAACCCCAAAGAGCAAGCAAACCTAGAGAGGAACCAGGCTCTGAGGGGTGGCCAGTCCTCTTCTTGCTGTGCCGGGTGGAGAGGAACCAGGCTCTGAGGGGTGGCCAGCCCTCTTCTTGCTGTGCCGGGTGGAGATTTTAAGAATTATAAGGCCAGCTCTAGGAAGGTTCCAAACTTCTTCAATTTAAGAATGATGGAGGCTACTGTGTTCTTTGGGACCTTCAATGCTGCAGATGTGTTTTGGTACCCTTCCCCAGATCTGTGCCTCGACACAATCCGGTCTCTGAGCTCTACGGACAGTTCCTTCAACCTCGTGGCTTGGTTTTTGCTCTGACATGCACTGTCAACTGTGGGACCTTATAGAGACAGGTGTGTGTCTTTCCAAATCATGTCCAATCAATTGAATTTACCATAAGTGGACTCCAATCAAGTTGTAGAAACATCTCAAGGATGATCAATGGAAACAGGATGCACTTGAGTTCAATTTCAAGTCTCATAGCAAAGGGTCTGAATACTTATGTAAATGAGGTATTTCTGTTTATTATGTTTAATACATTTGCTACAATTTTATAAAAACTTGTTTTCGCTTTGTCATTATGGGGTATTGTGTGTAGATTGCTGCTGATTTTGAAAAATGTAATCCATTTCAGAATAAGGCTGTAATTTAACAAAATGCTGAACAAGTCAAGGGGTCTGAATACTTTCCGAATGCACTTTTTATACACTGTATTCTAGTCAATGCCATCCTATTTAACTATTGCTTTAACTATCCTATCCTACTCTATTCTACAGATACTAAATATTATATCCACATACTGTTCATAATGTCTATAATGTCTATACATCCCATTAAACACACACACACACACACACACACACACACACACACACACACACACACACACACACACACACACACACACACACACACACACACACACATATACTCCGGACTTCGACATTTCTTGTCCTAATATTTATTTATTTCCATTCTTTTAGATTTCCGTGTATTGTTGTGAATTGTTCGATGTTACTGCTCTGTTGGAGTTTGGAACACAAGCATTCCGTCCAATAACATCAACCAATATGTGTATGCGTCCAATAAGAATTCATATTTATATTGATTTATTCATATATTGGAGTTTGGAACACAAGCATTCCGTCCAATAACATCAACCAATATGTGTATGCGTCCAATAAGAATTCATATTTATATTTCTTTATTCATATGTTGGAGTTTGGAACACAAGCATTCTGTCCAATAACATCTCCTACAAATATGTGTATGTGTCCAATAAGAATTCATATTTCATTTTTTGTTGTTGTTGAAAAAAAGTGTTCTCATATTTATTTCTCAAAGCGTATGCTCTGCTAAAAACAAAACGAAGTAGCAAAAAAAAAAAACGAAGTAGCAAAAAAAAAAAAAAACGAACCGGCAGGAACTCAAGCAGCCTCCATTCGCTCGTAGACTGCATACAGATGCCGTGTATCTCCCCCTGCTCTTGTTGCCCATTCCCATTGAAAATAGAAACTCATTTTGCGTATTAGTGAAGACAAGATTAAATTAAGAATTGTCTTGACTGGTAAAAATATGATCACATGATGATAGAACAGCCTGAGCCAAACCATTTTTTTGCAACACTCTCAAATCCCCGATAGTCTGTAGTCGCACCATGCAGCCCGTATATGTTATGATTTCTAAGACATTCTAAGGTTTGTATCATTCACAACTAAATTTGACAAATAACTTAAATGTAGCATATAGGACCTACATTTTAAATGTATTTTTTAATTTTATTCAGTTAAATTATATTATTCTTAATACAAAATCCTATAAAATAAAATAATAGCAACGGGACTTCTAAGCTTATCTTGTCAGCTAAATGAACAAGCCTACAGCCTGTGGCATGGACCATAGCCAGATAACATAGGCCCACAGTAAGGCAGTCATATTCCGCTTTTCTGAAATACATTTTCTTAAATATCAGTATAATTTCTTAAGACTAAAATAAATAATAGATGTATTGATTTATTACATATAAAAAAAAAAAAAATGTAGATCAGCAGCTTGAATGTTAGACGCCGGGAGATGCTAAACATGTTAATGTTAATTAACGGTCATTTACCGTGAGACTGGCCGGACATTTGCCAGCTGACAAAATTTCACGACCACCTCAGCCCTAAGGTGACATCACCCTAACTCTCTCAATTTAAAAAGAGCAAGGTTGGTTTGTTGATTCTGGGTGATTGAGATATGACCCAGCAGAAGCCTGGAGGTTTGGTTTGGGCAACCCCCGTGGGAGTAAATGTCCTTCCAAGTCACCTGTTCTGTTGAATTGTTATCACATGTTATGGTTGAATCCTGACACTTTCATAGCTTTAATGAAGCTTTCAGAAGCATATGAGTTCCTTAAAAGCATATGCAAAATCCAATGTGATACCCCCAATGGGATACCCCCAATGGGATACCCCCAATGTGATACCCCCAATGTGATACCCCCAATGGGATACCCCCAATGGGATACCCCAATGTGATACCCTGAATGGGATACCCCCAATGTGATACCCCAATGTGATACCCTGAATGGGATACCCCCAATGTGATACCCCCAGTGGGATACCCCCAATGTGATAACCCCAATGTGATACCCCCAGTGGGATACCCCCAATGGGATACCCCCAATGTGATACCCCCAATGGGATACCCCCAATGGGATACCCCCAATGTGATACCCCCAATGGGATACCCCCAATGTGATACCCCCAATGTGATACCCCCAATGGGATACCCCCAATGTGATACCCCCAATGTGATACCCCCAATGGGATACCCCCAATGTGATACCCCCAATGGGATACCCCCAATGGGATACCCTGAATGGGACACCCCCAATGTGATACCCCCAATGGGATACCCCCAATGTGATACCCCCAATGTGATACCCCCAATGTGATACCCCCAATGTGATACCCCCAATGGGATACCCCCAATGTGATACCCCAATGTGATACCCCCAATGGGATACCCCCAATGGGATACCCCCAATGGGATACCCCCAATGTGATACCCCCAATGGGATACCCCCAATGTGATACCCCCAATGGGATACCCCCAATGGGATACCCCCAATGGGATACCCCCAATGGGATACCCCCAATGGGATAGTAACCACTTTGTCGCAATATGTCAATAATTATATTACTTATTTTTGTATTAGAATATTTAGTGTTAAGTAATATTCAAGGACAATTTAACATTGGAGTGTACAAATTTAACATGATTACAATTTTTGACATTTAATTTACTCTTACTGGTGGCCAAAAAAGAACTGGTGGCCAAATCCCTAATAAGCCACGCCTCCTGAAAATAACCTATGAATTACTTTTAAAAAAAGACCCAGCTGCTTGGTCAACCCAGCATGAAAGAATGAAAACCCAGTCGATGGTTAAATTAACCATCCGGGGTAATCCGAAGAACTCAACACGTAATCCGAAGAACTCAACACGTAATCCGAAGAACTCAACACGTAATCCGAAGAACTCAACACGTAATCCGAAGAACTCAACATGTAAATCGAAAAACTCAACATGTAATCCGAAGAACTCAACACATAATCCATTTACAGAGTTAATTGGCTCTCAAAATAAGGCCTTATGAAATACATAATGTATTGTGTTAAATAATACAATTTTAATGATAACATATTCGCTCAGGATCTCACTTGGTGAAGTCTATAAGGCCGAAAATGGATAAATGCAACAGCCATGTCTCTGTCACTAACAAATACAGTCATGGGTGGTACTGTAAGTCTTCAATTCACCCGAAAAGCAAGGCACTCTGGGAAATAAGACTTTACACCATGCAGTGTGTTAATTTAACCGTGTTCCAGTGTCAAAACGGGTCCACACTCTCAGTGTTAAATTAACCCTGTTCCAGTGTCAAAACAGGTCCACACTCTCAGTGTTAATTAAACCGTGTTCCAGTGTCAATACGGGTCCACACTCTGTGTTAATTTAACACTGTTCCAGTGTCAAAACGGGTCCACACTCTCAGTGTTAATTTAACATGGGATAATTTGCTGTGTACGAAAACAAACTATAGCCACAATGCTGCTGTGTGGCTATACGGCTAAAAGACATGGCTATATCCGTCCTTTAGAAAAAAACACAAAGAGACGTGTGAGCAAACATGACAAGAATACAAATGATTGACCCAATGCAATAACGCTTGTATAATGCTGTGGCAATATCAGTCCATTAGGAGATATACACCAAACCAAGGCGGTCCTGATGCATTGGGCGGCAGGTAGCCTAGCCAGAGTATGTGAGCGGAGTTGAAAGGTCGGAAAAACACGCTCGTATGAGTGGTGCTTGTGTAACCGAAATGGCTAGCTAGTTAGCGGGGTGCGCGCTAATAGCGTTTCAAACGTCACTCGCTCTGAGACTTGGAGTAGCAAGGGCTTTTGTGGAGCGTTGGGTAAGGATGCTTCCAGGGTGGCTGTTGTCGATCTGTGCAGAGGATCCTTTCTTCCGTCCGGAATTTGACTTGATTAATTTGAGCAAATTAACCGAGTCACCCGACCAGGGGTGAGGAGAGGGACTGTTATAGCAGCACAAATTAACCAAGTCACCCTACCAGGGGTGAGGAGAGGGACTGTTATAGCAGCACAAATTAACCAAGTCACCCTACCAGGGGTGAGGAGAGGGACTGTTATAGCAGCACAAATTAACCAAGTCACCCTACCAGGGGTGAGGAGAGGGACTGTTATAGCAGCACAAATTAACCAAGTCACCCGACCAGGGGTGAGGAGAGGGACTGTTATAGCAGCACAAATTAACCAAGTCACCCGACCAGGGGTGAGGAGAGGGACTGTTATAGCAGCACAAATTAACCAAGTCACCCTACCAGGGGTGAGGAGAGGGACTGTTATAGCAGCACAAATTAACCAAGTCACCCTACCAGGGGTGAGGAGAGGGACTGTTATAACAGCACAAATTAACCAAGTCACCCTACCAGGGGTGAGGAGAGGGACTGTTATAGCAGCACAAATTAACCAAGTCACCCTACCAGGGGTGAGGAGAGGGACTGTTATAGCAGCACAAATTAACCAAGTCACCCTACCAGGGGTGAGGAGAGGGACTGTTATAGCAGCACAAATTAACCAAGTCACCCGACCAGGGGTGAGGAGAGGGACTGTTATAGCAGCACAAATGAACCAAGTCACCCGACCAGGGGTGAGGAGAGGGACTGTTATAACAGCTCAAATGAACCAAGTCACCCGACCAGGGGTGAGGAGAGGGACTGTTATAGCAGCACAAATTAACCAAGTCACCTGACCAGGGTTGGGGAGAGGGACTGTTATAGCAGCACAAATGAACCAAGTCACCCTACCAGGGGTGAGGAGAGGGACTGTTATAGCAGTACAAATAAACCAAGTCACCCTACCAGGGGTGAGGAGAGGGACTGTTATAGCAGCACAAATGAACCAAGTCACCCGACCAGGGGTGAGGAGAGGGACTGTTATAGCAGCACAAATTAACAAAGTCACCCTACCAGGGGTGAGGAGAGGGACTGTTATAACAGCACAAATTAACCAAGTCAAATTCCGGGTAGGCACTTCTGGACAGAGGCAAAACTGTTCCACTTGCACCCTGCTCTGGTGCTCCAGGTCCTTCCCTGGTGCTCTGGTGTTCCAGGTCCTTCCCTGGTGCTCTGGTGTTCCAGGTCCTTCCCTGGTGCTCTGGTGCTCCAGGTCCTTCCCTGGTGCTCTGGTGTTCCAGGTCCTTCCCTGCTGCTTTGGTGTTCCAGGTCCTTCCCTGCTGCTTTGGTGTTCCAGGTCCTTCCCTGCTGCTTTGGTGTTCCAGGTCCTTCCCTGCTGCTCTGGTGCTCCAGGTCCTTCCCTGCTGCTCTGGTGCTCCAGGTCCTTCCCTGCTGCTCTGGTGCTCTGGTGCTCCTGGTCCTTCCCTGCTGCTCTGGTGGTCTGGTGTTCCAGGTCCTTCCCTGCTGCTCTGGTGCTCCTGGTCCTTCCCTGCTGCTCTGGTGGTCTGGTGCTCCAGGTCCTTCCCTGCTGCTCTGGTGCTCCAGGTCCTTCCCTGCTGCTCTGGTGCTCCAGGTCCTTCCCTGCTGCTCTGCTGCTCCAGGTCCTTCCCTGCTGCTCTGGTGCTCCAGGTCCTTCCCTGCTGCTCTGGTGCTCCAGGTCCTTCCCTGCTGCTCTGCTGCTCCAGGTCCTTCCCTGCTGCTCTGGTGCTCCAGGTCCTTCCCTGCTGCTCTGCTGCTCTGGTGCTCCAGGTCCTTCCCTGCTGCTCTGGTGCTCCAGGTCCTTCCCTGCTGCTCTGCTGCTCTGGTGTTCCAGGTCCTTCCCTGCTGCTCTGGTGCTCCTGGTCCTTCCCTGCTGCTCTGGTGGTCTGGTGCTCCAGGTCCTTCCCTGCTGCTCTGGTGCTCCAGGTCCTTCCCTGCTGCTCTGGTGCTCCAGGTCCTTCCCTGCTGCTCTGCTGCTCTGGTGTTCCAGGTCCTTCCCTGCTGCTCTGGTGGTCTGGTGCTCCAGGTCCTTCTCTGCTGCTCTGGTGCTCCAGGTCCTTCCCTGCTGCTCTGGTGCTCTGGTGTTCCAGGTCCTTCCCTGCTGCTCTGGTGCTCCAGGTCCTTCTCTGGTGGTCTGGTGCTCCAGGTCCTTCCCTGCTGCTCTGGTACTCTGGTGTTCCAGGTCCTTCCCTGCTGCTCTGGTGCTCCAGGTCCTTCCCTGCTGCTCTGGTGCTCCAGGTCCTTCCCTGCTGCTCTGGTGCTCCAGGTCCTTCCCTGCTGCTCTGGTGCTCCAGGTCCTTCCCTGCTGCTCTGGTACTCTGGTGCTCCAGGTCCTTCCCTGCTGCTCTGGTGCTCCAGGTCCTTCCCTGCTGCTCTGGTGCTCCAAGTCCTTCCCTGCTGCTCTGCTAAAAAACACTCTGTGCTCACAGGAAGAGAAAAAACAACTACTGCTCCAAATTTGCTCCATTCATTAAAATCTCAATCGCACCAACGCCCATCTGTTCCTGTGACTACCTGGACTTGGTTTTGAAGTATTGAAACCAAATCATTTGATTTGAATGAAAAGTATTTTAATTAATAAAATGAAAAAGGCGCTCATCATTTTCAAATAGGCTACATGTCATATTAAACAGCATATTAACACTCTAAATAGGTCAGGAGCCAGACAGGGACATTAACTAAGAAGGAACTGAAATTAATTATTTATGCTATATTATTTATATTATTTCAAGGCTATAGCCTACAAAGAAATACATTGTGAAGCATTCGCGAGAGCGACACACTAGCCTGACAGGGTCATCATAGCTCTCAGCATTTAAACAAGATTTAGTTCCATTAAGTCATTATAGTCTATAAATTGCGCATATAGGCGGTGACTTACTTAGAATTAAATACAAATTAAACGAGAAAAAAAAGCCTTATTAGGCTCAGTCTAAAGTGCCTTTGAAAAAAAATTCTGGAAACATGAGTCTGTGGCCCTGAGTCCATTAACCCACTGTTCCACGGTAGGCCGTCATTGAAAATAAGAATTTGTTCTTAACTGACTCGCCTGGTTAAATAAAGGTTAAATAAAGGTAAAATAAAGGTAAAATAAATAAATGATAATCCTATCAAAACGGAAAGCTCCTTGAAAGGGGGAATAATCCAGGTGTATTAGGTCTACTCTATAGATAATACAACAAAACACATATGAAACTTTCAAGAGATTTGATTTTTAGTTCATAAATATTTTGCTACAATGACACACTTAGCTTTCTACCCACCTGGTTCCTGTCTTTTATCATGTGCAGGTAGTAAGTACACCATATCATGCTTTCTCTATAGATAATACAACAAAACATGTATGAAACTTTCAAGAGATTTGATTTTTAGTTTATAAATATTTTGCTACAATGACACAAATCAAATCAAATGTATTTATATTAGCCCTTCGTACATCAGCTGATATCAGCAAAGTGCTGTACAGAAACCCAGCCTAAAACCCCAAACAGCAAGCAATGCAGGTGTAGAAGCACGGTTGCTAGGAAAAACTCCCTAGAAAGGCCAAAACCTAGGAAGAAACCTAGAGAGGAACCAGGCTATGAGGGGTGGCCAGTCCTCTTCTTGCTGTGCCGGGAGGAGATTATAACAGAACATGGCCAAGATGTTCAAATGTTCATAAATGACCAGCATGGTCAAATAATAATAATCACAGGCAGAACAGTTGAAACTGGAGCAGCAGCACAGCCAGGTGGACTGGGGACAGCAAGGAGTCATCATGTCAGGTAGTTAGCTTAGCTTTCTACCCACCTGGTTCCTGTCTGTTATCATGTGCAGGTAGTAAGTACACCATCATGCTTTCCTGACAGGTTTCTTTTCAGATTCCACAATGATTCTTTAGTTGTGGACATTACATCACCACACTCCCTCTCTTGCTCTTGGTTCCTCCTCATCTTTTGTAAGTCACCTTGCTTTTTCACCTGTGTGTTTTTATCAGTTTCCTTATGAAAATATTTAGTAAAACTCCATGACAGTAGCTAAAGTAAGGGGCTATAGCAGCACACGAGTAGGCTACAGATGCATTGTGGGCCGGGCATACCCTGAGCTCGTCAGGTGAGCGCTACTGGAGAGAAATAGGAGCGGGAGAGAAGGCCCACGCTCCAACCTTTGGGAATCTCACTCCATGCTCCAGTCAAATTGGGCTTCTCTCTAGCTCGGCTCCACTCACATACTCTGAGCCTAGCAGTTAATCTCATTGGGCCAGTAACCGGAAAGTTGCTGGTTCGAAAATCCCCAGGTAACAATTATGCCGATGTGCCCTTGAGCAAGGCACTTAACCCTAATTGCTCCTGTAAGTCGCTCTGGATAAGAGCGTCTGCTAAATTATGTGAATGTAAATTGCGTTAGTACCTATTGTCTACTGCCCAGGATCCCTGCACTCATCATGGGTGGCAGGTAGCCGGTTGGACCAGTAACCGAAAGGTTGCTGGATCAAATCCCGGAGCTGACAAGGTAAAAACCTGTCGTTCTGCCCCCTGAGCAAGGCAATTAACCCACTGTTCCCCGGGCGCCGAAGACCTGGAAGGCGATTATGGCAGCCTCCCGCACCTCTCTGATTCCGAGGGGTTGGGTTAAATGCGGAAGACACTGTTGAATGCATTCCCTTTCATCAAACACGATGACTCAGTCAGTACAAAAACAAAAGAGCAATGTTGCTCTGTGGCTGGCTATGATATCAGGGCTGATACAAAGTGACTGTCTTAATGCATTGTGTCCCTACAGTGACTCAGGAAAACAAATAGGCAATGCTGCTGTGGTGGCTATAATATCAGGAGAGATGAGGGGAGACAAGACTGTACTGTAAAAACAAAAGCATTGATTCAACATAAGGTAACAAGCTGCATTAGGCTTGAGTTTACTCAACATTTGGGCATATAGTTGAACCAACATACAGTGGGGCAAAAAAGTATTTAGTCAGCCACCAATTGTGCAAGTTCTCCCACTTAAAAAGATGAGAGAGGCCTGTAATTCACTTCAACTATGACAGACAAAATGAGAAGAAAAAAAAAATCCAGAAAATCACATTGTAGGATTTTTAATGAATTTATTTGCAGATTATGGTGGAAAATAAGCATTTACTGTAAATTCTCAAGTTGAATTGTGTGTTCACTCAACTTAGAATTTTAGATTGAGTGAAATTACAATTCAACTTGAGAATTTATTCTACTTTATTTGCATATTTTCCAGTGTGAAATTAAACTCTTTACGTCAATACATAATGACCTTTCTTTTTGAGGGCCTAGTTACACCCCAGCGCAGTGGTCTGAAACTCCTGGTTTACAGGCCACAATAAACCAGCAAGTCAAATTATGCTGGCTTGCAAAGTGATGTGTAATTCCTATCGGAATCCAGCCAGGGTGGGGATAGTCAGCCAAGGAAGGGAGGATAGTCAGCCAGAGTGAGGATAGTCAGCCAGGTTGGGGATAGTCAGCCAGGATGGGGAGGATAGTCAGACAGGGTGGGGAGGATAGTCAGCCAGGTTGGGGATAGTCAGCCAGGGTGGGGAGGATAGTCAGCCAGGTTGAGGAGAGTCAGCCAGGGTGGGGAGGATAGTCAGCCAGGGTGGGGAGGATAGTCAGCCAGGGTGGAGAGGATAGTCAGCCAGGGTGGGGAGGATAGTCAGCCAGGGTGGGGAGGATTGTCAGCCAGGTTGGGGATAGTCAGCAAGGGAGGGGATAGTCAGCCAGGTTGGGGAGGATAGTCAGCCAAGGAGGGGAGGATAGTCAGCCAGGGAGGGGAGGATTGTCAGCCAGGGATGGGATAGTAAGCCAGGGTGGGGAGGATAGTCAGCTAGGGTGGGGAGGATAGTCAGCCAGGGAGGGGAGAGTCAGCCAGGGAGGGGAGGATAGTCAGCCAGGGAGGGGAGGATAGTCAGCAGGGTGGAGGGGATAGTCAGCCAGGGTGGAGGGGATAGTCAGCCAGGTGGGAGGTTTGTCATTCAGGGAGGGGATAGTCAGCCAGGGTGGGGAGGATAGTCAGCCAGGGCGGAGGGGATCGTCAGCCAGGGTGGGGATAGTCAGCCAGGGTGGAGGGGATAGTCAGCCAGGGTGGGGAGGATAGTCAGCCAGGGAGGGGAGGATAGTCAGCCAGGGAGGGGAGGATAGTCAGCCAGGGAGAGGAGGATAGTCAGCCAGGGTGGGGATAGTCAGCCAGGGTGGGGATAGTCAGCCAGGTAGAGGAGGATAGTCAGCTAGGGTGGGGATAGTCAGCCAGGGTGGGGAGGATAGTCAGCCGGGGTGGGGAGGATAGTCAGCCAGGTAGAGGAGGATAGTCAGCCAGGGTGGGGATTGTCAGCCAGGGTGGGGATAGTCAGCCAGGGTAGGGAGGATTGTCAGCCAGGGTGGGGAGGATTGTCAGCCAGGGTGGGGATTGTCAGCCAGGGTGGGGATAGTCAGCCAGGTAGAGGAGGATTGTCAGCCAGGGTGAGGAGGATAGTCAGCCAGGGTGGGGAGGATTGTCAGCCAGGTAGAGGAGGATAGTCAGCCAGGGATGGGAGGATAGTCAGCCAGGGAGGGGAGGATAGTCAGCCAGGTAGAGGAGGATAGTCAGCCAGGGAGGGGAGGATAGTCAGCCAGGCAGAGGATAGTCAGCCAGGATGGGGATAGTCAGCCAGGTAGAGGAGGATAGTCAGCTAGGGTGGAGAGGATAGTCAGCCAGGTAGAGGAGGATAGTCAGCCAGGGTGGGGATAGTCAGCCAAGGTGGGGATTGTCAGCCAGGGTGGGGATAGTCAGCCAGGGAGGGGAGGATTGTCAGCCAGGGTGGGGAGGATTGTCAGCCAGGGTGGGGATAGTCAGCCAGGTAGAGGAGGATTGTCAGCCAGGGTGAGGAGGATAGTCAGCCAGGGTGGGGAGGATTGTCAGCCAGGTAGAGGAGGATAGTCAGCCAGGGATGGGAGGATAGTCAGCCAGGGAGGGGAGGATAGTCAGCCAGGGAGCGGAGGATAGTCAGCCAGGGAGGGGATGATAGTCAGCCAGGTAGAGGATAGTCAGCCAGGGTGGGGATAGTCAACCAGGTAGAGGAGGATAGTCAGCTAGGGTGGGGAGGATAGTCAGCCAGGTAGAGGAGAATAGTCAGCCAAGGTGGGGATAGTCAGCCAGGGTGGGGATTGTCAGCCAGGGTGTGGATAGTCAGCTAGGGAGGGGAGGATTGTCAGCCAGGGTGGGGAGGATTGTCAGCCAGGGTGGGGATTGTCAGCCAGGTAGAGGAGGATTGTCAGCCAGGGTGAGGAGGATAGTCAGCCAGGGTGGGGAGGATTGTCAGCCAGGTAGCGGAGGATAGTCAGCCAGGGATGGGAGGATAGTCAGCCAGGGAGGGGATATTGTCAGCCAGGTAGAGGAGGATAGTCAGCCAGGGAGGGGAGGATAGTCAGCCAGGGTGGGGATAGTCAGCCAGGTAGAGGAGGATAGTCAGCTAGGGTGGGGAGGATAGTCAGCCAGGTAGAGGAGGATAGTCAGCCAGGGAGGTGAGGATAGTCAGCCAGGGTGGAGGGGATAGTCAGCCAGGGTGGAGGGGATAGTCAGCCAGGTGGGGAGGATTGTCAGCCAGGGAGGGGATAGTCAGCCAGGGTGGGAGGATAGTCAGCCCGGGTGGGGAGGATAGTCAGCCAGGGTGGGGAGGATAGTAAGCCAGGGAGGGGAGGATAGTCAGCCAGGGAGCGGAGGATAGTCAGCCAGGGAGGGGAGGATAGTCAGCCAAGGTGAAGGGGACAGTAAGCCAGGGTGGAGGGGATAGTCAGCCAGGGTGGAGGGGATAGTCAGCCAGGTGGGGAGGATTGTCAGCCAGGGAGGGGATAGTCAGCCAGGGTGGGAGGATAGTCAGCCAGGGTGGGGATAGTCAGCCAGGGTGGGGAGGATAGTCAGCCAGGGTGGGGAGGATAGTCAGCCAGGGTGGGGAGGATAGTCAGCCAGGGTGGGGAGGATAGTCAGCCAGGGTGGGGAGGATAGTCAGCCAGGGTGGGGAGGATAGTCAGCCAGGGAGGGGAGGATTGTCAGCCAGGGTGGGGAGGATTGTCAGCCAGGGTGGGGATAGTCAGCCAGGTAGAGGAGGATTGTCAGCCAGGGTGAGGAGGATAGTCAGCCAGGGAGGGGAGGATTGTCAGCCAGGTAGAGGAGGATAGTCAGCCAGGGATGGGAGGATAGTCAGCCAGGGAGGGGAGGATAGTCAGCCAGGTAGAGGAGGATAGTCAGCCAGGGAGGGGAGGATAGTCAGCCAGGTAGAGGATAGTCAGCCAGGGTGGGGATAGTCAGCCAGGTAGAGGAGGATAGTCAGCTAGGGTGGGGAGGATTGTCAGCCAGGTAGAGGAGGATAGTCAGCCAGGGTGGGGATAGTCAGCCAAGGTGGGGATTGTCAGCCAGGGTGGGGATAGTCAGCCAGGGAGGGGAGGATTGTCAGCCAGGGTGGGGAGGATTGTCAGCCAGGGTGGGGATAGTCAGCCAGGTAGAGGAGGATTGTCAGCCAGGGTGAGGAGGATAGTCAGCCAGGGAGATGAGGATAGTCAGCCAGGGAGGGGAGGATAGTCAGCCAGGGAGGGGAGGATAGTCAGCCAGGGTGGAGGGGATAGTCAGCCAGGGTGGAGGGGACAGTCAGCCAGGGTGGAGGGGACAGTCAGCCAGGGTGGAGGGGATAGTCAGCCCGGGTGGAGGGGATAGTCAGCCAGGTGGGGAGGATTGTCAGCCAGGGAGGGGATAGTCAGCCAGGGTGGGAGGATAGTCAGCCAGGGTGGGGATAGTCAGCCAGGGTGGGGAGGATAGTCCATCACTGCCCAGTGTCTACTGCCTAGTCCATCACTGACCAGTGTCTACTGCCTAGTCCACCACCTCCCAGTCTATCACTTCCTAGTCCATCACTGCCTAGTCCATCACTTCCTAGTCCATCACTGCCTAGTCCATCACTGCCCAGTGTCTACTGCCTAGTCCATCACTTCCTAGTCCATCACTGCCCATTGTCTACTGCCTAGTCCATCACTGCCCAGTCCATCACTGCCCAGTGTCTACTTCCTAGTCCACTTATTATTCCTAGTGCACTATATAGGGAATAGGGAGCCAGTCCTGGTCAAAAGTAGTGCACTATATAGGGTATAGGCAGACATGTACTTGGCAGTGTCCAGTGACCCTGGCTACAATGACTCAGCAGCAATGATTCAGCCATTCAGCAAACCAATGAAGAGGTTTATTACGGCTTCCTGTCCTCTCCTGCTTGCCCGCTGGCTTTAACGAGGGTAGATGATGGAGGAGAGGACGTGTCTCTGAATGCTAAGTGACCACCGTAGAAAACAATAATGACATCGCCTTTCTTTATGAGTGAACACGGTTTCCTGCTCTCTGATTTATGAGAAAAGAACCATTGCCGGCATCCTAAATGGCACCCTATTCCCTAAATAGTGCACTACTTTTGACCAGGACTGGCACCCTATTCCCTATATGGAGCACTACTTTTAACCAGGACTGGCACCCTATTCCCTATATGGAGCACTACTTTTAACCAGAACTGGCACCCTATTCCCTATAGAGTGCACTACTTTAACCAGAACTGGCACCCTATTCCCTATATGGAGCACTACTTTAACCAGAACTGGTACCCTATTCCCTAAATAGTGCACTAGTTTTAACCAGGACTGGCACCCTATTCCCTATAGAGTGTACTACTTTTAACCAGACTCTACCAGTACTCTAAACCGTTATTTTTAAGATACCAGGTGTGTACTCTAAACCATTATCTATAAGATACCAGGTGTGTACTCTAAACCATTGTTTTGACTGAGTTATGCATCTGGTTGTGTTAGGTGAATGCAGTCTGGCTATTTTATGCAGTCTGGCTATTCATATTATAACATTTCTGAATGCAGTGCTCTGTACAGATTATAGTGCAGTGTTGTGTATAGGTGCAGTGTGCAGTGCCTGTGTGCTGTGTGCAGATTGCAGTGCAGTGCCTGTGTGCTGTGTACAGATTGGAGTGCAGTACCTGTGTGCAGTGTACAGATTGTAGTGCAGTACCTGTATGCTGTGTACAGATTGCAGTGCAGTGCCTGTGTGCTGTGTACAGATTGGAGTGCAGTACCTGTGTGCAGTGTACAGATTGTAGTGCAGTACCTGTATGCTGTGTACAGATTGCAGTGCAGTACCTGTGTGCTGTGTGCAGATTGCAGTGCAGTACCTGTGTGCTGTGTGCAAATCGCAGTGCAGTACCTGTGTGCTGTGTACAGATTGCAGTGCCTGTGTGCAGTGTGGAGATTGCAGTACAGTACCTGTGTGCAGTGTGCAGATCGCAGTGCAGTACCTGTATGCTGTGTACAGATTGCAGTGCAGTACCTGTGTGCAGTGTGCAGATTGCAGTAACTGTGTATGGAGTTGAGACTTGCCCCCACTCGGCGTGTGCTATGCGTTTTCTATAGCATCATGGAATGGACAGCTGTTTTGATGACCAGTTCCCAGTAACTAACTCTATCTCCCTGCCCACCTTCCTATCCGACTGGGGTCACCCACCCAACCCTACTCCACCCTCCTGCTCGGGTGGTCCCCATACCCCACCCCACCCTGGACCTCAGGCATCCCGGCCATGCTGACCTAGTTCCCACAGACATTCGTACTCCTCCTTCCCCCAAACCTACTGCCAAGCCCATGGAGGGTGCCCTATCCCCACCCCTTCTGCCCCCGTCTCCAGCTCTGTCCATGGAGAGGGTCCCAGCCCTGCCGATTGCCCCGCCCGTTGAAGGTGCCCCATTCCTGTGCCCACCCCTCCCAGCACTATCTTCCCTACCGTTGTCCCAAGCCCAGTCTACTAGTATGCCCATGCAGAGTGCTCCACCTCTCACACCCCTGTCCCCTGCCATGCTGCTTGAACAGGAGCTGCTCCAGGCCTTCCAGGAATACGAGGAACAAATGGCCTCTCTGAGCATACCAGACCTCCGTGTCTCTGAGGCCAGTGGTCAATGCCCACCCGTGGGCCTTCTGCCCAAATATTCAGTCCACTATGAGGACGAGGAAGGAAGAAGGGATACGGGAGGAGGAGTGACTGTTACTGTTCCCAAGGACGTAGAGTCATCTTCTCCATCGCCACGGATACGACCACCACCTCCCCTACTTGTGATCCAGCCAGGATACCGCGGCGACGACAACAACGACGCCGGTGAAAACGGCAACGAGGAAACACAGCGTGGAAACAGTGACACATCAACAAGTCAGAGGGTCACAGCCTACACCGAAGGGTTCAGTTTCAGAAGTTACCTTCTGGGAAATAATAAGAAACCAGTTGAAGAGAGCGCAGCCGAAGAGGCTGAACAAGAGGAAAGCACATTACAACTGTTTGAGAGAATGGCTAGAGAGGCAGAGGCAGAGATTCACTCCAAAAAAAAGGCAGATGCACTGAAGGAAACAGACACTCAGATGCCATTGGACTCGACAACAGATGCAGATTTATTTAAAGAGACCCTGATAAGTCCAGAGTCTGTGGAGCAGAGAGAGCAGGCAGAGAGAGCAGAGCTACTGATAGGTCTAGTAGTAGGGCCTAAAACAGACCAGCTGACAGCGCAAAAAAACTCAGAAGAGACAAAGGCAGACTCACAGGCTGAGTCCAAGCAGGCTGAGACCAAGCAGGCTGAGACCAAGCAGGCTGAGACCAAGCAGGCTGAGACCAAGCAGGCTGAGACCAAGCAGGCTGAGACCAAGCAGGCTGAGTCCAAGCAGGCTGAGTCCAAGCAGGCTGAGTCCAAGCAGGCACAGTCCAAGCAGGCACAGTCCAAGCAGGCTGACTCACAAGCTGAGTCCAAGCAGGCTGAGTCCAAGCAGGCTGAGTCCAAGCAGGCTGAGTCCAAGCAGATAGAGTCAACACTACATTATGATATCAAGTTAGGCATGGAGAAAAAGACAAACTCACAGAAAAAGAGGAGGAAAAAGAAAACAGGCAAAGTCTCAGAGTCACAGGCAGAGTCAAAGCTAGACACAGAGACAGAGTCAAAGCCAGAGTCAAAGCTAGAGACACAGACAGAGTCAAAACTAGACACACAGACAGAGTCAAAGCTAGAGTCAAAGCTAGACACACAGACAGAGTCAAAGCCAGAGTCAAAGCTAGAGACACAGACAGAGTCAAAACTAGAGATACGGACAGAGTCAAAGCTAGAGTCAAAGCTAGAGTCAAAGCTAGAGGCAAAGCTAGAGTCAAAGCTAGAGTCAAAGCTAGACACACAGACAGAGTCAAAGCCAGAGTCAAAGCTAGAGACACAGACAGAGTCAAAACTAGAGATACAGACAGAGTCAAAGCTAGAGGCAAAGCTAGAGTCAAAGCTAGACACACAGACAGAGTCAAAGCCAGAGTCAAAGCTAGAGACACAGACAGAGTCAAAGCCAGAGACACAGACACAGACAGAGTCAAAGCCAGAGACACAGACAGAGTCAACGCCAGAGACAGAGACAGAGTCAAAGCCAGAGTTACAGACAGAGACACAGAAAGAGTCAAAGCCAGAGACACAGACACAGTCAAAGAAAGAGTCAAAGCCAGAGTCACAGACAGAGACACAGACAGAGTCAAAGCCAGAGACACAGACAGAGTCAAAGCCAGAGTCACAGACAGAGACAGAGTCAAAGCCAGAGACAGAGACACAAACAGAGTCAAAGCCAGAGACACAGACAGAGTCAAAGCCAGAGACACAGACAGAGACAAAGCCAAAGCCAGAGACACAGACAGAGACAAAGCCAGAGACAAAGCCGGAGACAAAGCCGGAGACACAGACGGAGACAGAGTCGGAGACACAGACAGAGTCAAAGCCAGAGACACAACCAAAGACAGAGTCAAAGCCAGAGACACAGACACAGACAAAGTCAGACACACAGACAGAGACAGAGACAGAGGCAAAGCCAGAGACACAGACACAGTCAAAACCAGAGTCACAGACAGAGACAAAGACAGAGTCAAAGCCAGAGTCACAGTCACAGACAGAGACAAAGACAGAGTCAAAGCCAGAGACACAGACACAGACAAAGCCAGAGACACAGACACAGTCAAAACCAGAGTCACAGACAGAGAAAAAGACAGAGTCAAAGCCAGATATACAGACACAGACAAAGCCAGAGACACATACACAGACAGAGTCAAAGCCAGAGACAGCAACAAAGACAGAGTCAAAGCCAGAGACACAACCAAAGACACAGACAGTGTCAAAGCCAGAGACACAGACACAGACAGAGACAAAGACAGAGTCAAAGCCAGAGACACAGACACAGACAGAGTCAATGCCAGAGACACAGACAGAGACAAAGACAGGGTCAAAGCCAGAGACACAGACGGAGTCAAAGCCAGAGTCACAGACACAGTCAAAACCAGAGTCACAGACAGAGACAAAGACAGAGTCACAGACAGAGACAAAGACAGAGTCAAAGCCAGATATACAGACACAGACAAAGCCAGAGACACATACACAGACAGAGTCAAAGCCAGAGACACAACCAAAGACACAGACAGTGTCAAAGACAGAGACACAGACACAGACAGAGACAAAGACAGAGCCAAAGCCAGAGACACAGACACAGACAGAGTCAATGCCAGAGACACAGACAGAGACAAAGACAGGGTCAAAGCCAGAGTCACAGACGGAGTCAAAGCCAGAGTCACAGACAGAGACAAAGACAGAGTCAAAGCCAGAGACACAAACAAAGACACATACAGTGTCAAAGCCAGAGACACAGACACAGACACAGGCAGAGTCAAAGCCAGAGACACAGACACAGACAGAGACACAGACACAGACAGAGACAAAGACAGAGTCAAAGCCAGAGACACAGACACAGACAGAGTCAACGCCAGAGCCACAGACAGGGACAAAGACAGGGTCAAAGCCAGAGACACAGACGGAGTCAAAGCCAGAGTCACAGACACAGGCAAAACCAGAGTCACAGACAGAGACAAAGACAGAGTCAAAGCCAGATATACAGACACAGACAAAGCCAGAGACACATACACAGACAGAGTCAAAGCCAGAGACAGCAACAAAGACAGAGTCAAAGCCAGAGACACAACCAAAGACACAGACAGTGTCAAAGACAGAGACACAGACACAGACAGAGACAAAGACAGAGCCAAAGCCAGAGACACAGACACAGACAGAGTCAATGCCAGAGACACAGACAGAGTCAATGCCAGAGAAACAGACAGAGACAAAGACAGGGTCAAAGCCAGAGTCACAGACGGAGTCAAAGCCAGAGTCACAGACAGAGACAAAGACAGAGTCAAAGCCAGAGACACAAACAAAGACACAGACAGTGTCAAAGCCAGAGACACAGACACAGACACAGGCAGAGTCAAAGCCAGAGACACAGACAGAGACACAGACACAGACAGAGACAAAGACAGAGTCAAAGCCAGAGACACAGACACAGACAGAGTCAACGCCAGAGCCACAGACAGGGACAAAGACAGGGTCAAAGCCAGAGACACAGACGGAGTCAAAGCCAGAGTCACAGACACAGGCAAAACCAGAGTCACAGACAGAGACAAAGACAGAGTCAAAGCCAGAGTCACAGACAGAGACAAAGACAGAGTCAAAGCCAGATATACAGACACAGACAAAGCCAGAGACACATACACAGACAGAGTCAAAGCCAGAGACAGCAACAAAGACAGAGTCAAAGCCAGAGACACAACCAAAGACACAGACAGTGTCAAAGACAGAGACACAGACACAGACAGAGACAAGGACAGAGTCAAAGCCAGAGACACAGACAGAGACAGAGTCAAAGCCAGAGATAGAGACAGATTCAAAGCCAGAGCCACAGACAGAGACAAAGACAGAGTCAAAGCTAGAATCACAGACAGAGACAAAAACAGAGTCACAGACAGAGACGAAGACAGAGTCAAAGCCAGAGAAACATACACAGCCAGAGTCAAAGCCAGAGACACAGACAGAGACAAAGACAGAGTCAAAGACAGAGTCAAAGCCAGAGTCAAAGCCAGAGACACATACACAGCCAGAGTCAAAGCCAGAGACACAGACAGAGTCAAAGCCAGAGACACATACACAACCAGAGTCAAAGCCAGAGATACAGACAGAGTCAAAGCCAGAGACAGAGACACAGACAAAGCCAGAGACACAGACAGAGACAAAGACAGAGTCAAAGCCAGAGACACAACCAAAGATACAGACAGAGTCAAAGCCAGAGACACAGACACAGACAGAGTCAAAGCCAGAGACACAGACAGAGACAGAGTCAAAGCCAGAGATAGAGACAGATTCAAAGCCAGAGACACAGACAGAGACAAAAACAGAGTCAAAGCTAGAATCACAGACAGAGACAAAAACAGAGTCACAGACAGAGACGAAGACAGAGTCAAAGCCAGAGACACATACACAGCCAGAGTCAAAGCCAGAGACACAGACAGAGACACAGCCAGAGTCAAAGCCAGAGACACAGACAGAGTCAAAGCCAGAGTCAAAGCCAGAGACACATACACAGCCAGAGTCAAAGCCAGAGACACAGACAGAGACACAGCCAGAATCAAAGCCAGAGACACATACACAGCCAGAGTCAAATCCAGAGACACATACACAGCCAGAGTCAAAGCCAGAGACACAGACAGAGTCAAAGCCAGAGTCACAGACAGAGACACAGACAGAGACACAGACGGAGACACAGACGGAGACACAGACGGAGTCAAAGACAGAGTCAAAGACAGAGTCACAGACAGAGTCACAGACAGAGTCACAGACAGAGTCAAAGCCAGAGACACAGACAGAGTTAAAGCCAGAGACACAGACAGAGACACAGACGGAGACACAGATTGAGACACAGACGGAGACACAGACGGAGTCAAAGACAGAGTCAAAGACAGAGTCAAAGACAGAGTCAAAGACAGAGTCAAAACCAGAGACACAGACAGAGACACAGATAGGGACACAGTCAAAACCAGAGTCACAGACACAGACACATTCAAAGCCAGAGATAGAGACACAGACAGAGTTAAAGCTAGAGACACAGACAGAGCTTCAGACAGAGTCAAAGCCAGAGACACATTCAAAGCCAGAGACACATTCAAAGCCAGAGATAGAGACACAGTCAGACATCCATTCAGGGACAAACGGAGAACCACAGGGCAAGAGTTCAGGTTACCAAGAACAGCTGAGCCCCAAGGGACAGACCAGCTCCAGCCCCTCATCCAAAGGCTGCGGGGATCACCTTACTACAAGCCTGGCCCTTACCCAGGCCCAACCCAGCTCCAGCTCCCCAGCCACCGTCCAGGCTGGTTCACCTGCCCCCAGTCTGGCCCCAACCCTACCCAAGGAGCCTCAGCAATCTGCAGACCACCGCCAGACAGGTGGTTCCTTCTCTCAAACCCCAGACCGGAACCACAATGCAACAGGAAGGGTTAATGATAATGACAGGAATACATCTGTCCAGACCACAGTTATTGATCTGCGTCGTAACGTCAGCTCAACCTCTGCCCGTGTTTCTGATCAGAGATCGGATAGAACAACACAGGAAGACCATGTATTCTCTGTAAATTGTGGAGAAAACACACACACACTGGACCAGACTAACACACACACACTGGACCAGACTAACACACACACACTGAACCAGACTAACACACACACACTGGACCAGACTAACACACACACACTGAACCAGACTAACACACACACACTGAACCAGACTAACACACACACACTGAACCAGACTAACACACACACACTGGACCAGAGAGAAACACACACTCAGATTCAGAACCGAGCCTGTATAGGAGAGGAGGCGAGGGAGGAGGAGGGGGAGAGGAAGAAGAGCGCCCTTGAAGAGCCTTCAGTAGTGGCCACTGCTGCCGCTGGCAACGCGTTGCCCATGACAACACCCACGATGCCAGAAATGATCGAATGCGAGGGAGAGGGGAAAAACAGGCAGCTCGATTGGCTGGAGAGAGACACGGCAGTAACAGCAGAGACAGAGTCTGTGGCACTAGGAGACAGAGGAAGAGGTTTAGAGGGGATAGAGGAGAGTCTGTTGAAGTGCTCTGCAGGAGAAACAGCTCCTCTCCACCCGGCGTGCAGACACACCCAGGTCTCTTCAATCGACACGGGGATAGAAGGCTCACCTGCACTCCCTGTTGAGGATACAAAGACAGAGACGAGGGTTGTATCAGCGTCTGACCAGCACTGCAGCAATAACGCTGTGCCTCACAACTCACCGGAGAGTGAAGAGACGGGAGGGGGGACGCCCGTCAGCGGCACCCCAGGGACCAGCACACTCTCTCCAGCCACGGAGAGAGAGAAGAAGGGGGAGAAAGAAGAAGAGTCTGGACACCGGACAGAAGTCCACAACGTATCTGATACCTCTCCTTTTCCCCTCTGGGAAATCACTGGACGTCACTGCCAGGAAGACAACAACACTGCTACTGCCACCGGATTGGAGAGAGGGGGAAAGGAGGGAGAGGAGGGGAAAAGAGGAGGAGGAGGAAAGGAGGGCAGAGAACAGAGAGGAGGGAGAGGAGGGGAAGCTGCTGCCAGAGAGCAGGTTTCATTGAGCCATCCGACAGCGACGGGCCCCACAGCTAGCAGGGTGTCATCAGCTGAGAGTGAGACGTGTCAGCCCCCTGACTCTACCACCGCTGCCGTTCCTGTTCCTGTCGACTCATTACCACCGTCGCAGTGCTGTTGGGGGGCTGAGCTTATCGCAGCCTCCTCGACCACCTTCACATCTGCCAGCAGCAGCATCATCATCTCTGCTGATCAGGTCTGTCTCTCTCCCTTTCCACCAGTACAGCAACAGGGCAACAGAGATTCAGCTTTCTCATCTCTTCAGTCTCAGCTCAGCACCTCTGGTAAACAAGAACAAGGCAGTCTCTCTGTCTCTCAGCCCTTCCGGCAGACAGAAAACAGAGATTTAGCTCTCCTTTCATCTCTCCTCCCTCCCTTTCACTCTGCTGAGCACGAGGAGACCCGGGACAGCAACAACACAAAGAGGGGCACAGAGACCAAGGAGTCAGGAGACGACAAACTTTGTCTTGAACAGAGTCTGAAGTCAGAAGAGAACAGAGGTACAGAGACAGAGGAGTCGTCTCATTTCAAACACAGCCTGAATCCAGAACTAGAGGAGAAAGGAGGAAGGGTGCCCACAGGACCTGTCCTAGGTCTTAAAGACCACTCTGAGACACAGTCACAGGGCTCCAGAAGAAACATAAAGGGAGGCACAGAGACTGAGGACAGGGTTTGTCTCAAACAGAGCCGGGAGAGAAAGGAGGATCCAGAAGAGAAAGGAGGAACTTTAGGACCTGTCCCAGGAGAAATAAGAGAAGCCTTCCTCTCAGACACCGGGAGAGAGACAGGGAAGGATCCTCCGTCTGCCTTCTCTTTTATCTCACCTCAGCCTCCGCTGGTTTTTCAGACACAGCAGAGCTCGGCTACAGTTTTGAGCTACGATCAACCGGTCCGTATCGACCACACCAGCACCGAGAGTGAAGCTACACTCCTCAGTTCAGTACAGCCTCAGTCTCAAGGCTTTGGCAGTGGTGTAGTGGAAGGCCCCACCATGGCTGGAGTTGAGGTGTTCCAGCTGGCTCGGATGGGCAATGTAGGGGACAACAGGAAACTATTTTTCAAAGATACGGTGAAAGCTGATGATAGCTCTTCTATAGGCCTCAATGATGTCTTTGTCTCCCAACCAGCTACTGGACTGGACTGTGCCTCCCTGCCTCCACTGAAGATACACGAGAACCTTCACCACCCAGTGACTGAATCCAGTTTCACTTCCCATGACTTCCTCAGCTCCAAGAAGCCAGAGATCCCACCACCACCAGCCGTAAGCCCACCACAAGCGGCTCTAGCTGGGGATGCTCTTCCAACACTGAACCCACTTGACTTCCAGGAGGAGCCTCAGCGGAAGTCCCAACCAGGAAGAGATGTCAAAGACTCTGGGAAGGTGTCAGAGTCTGGGAAGGGGTCAGAGGAAGGAGAGAAGGAGAGAGGAGAGAAGGAGGGACAGAATAAGTATGGACAAGATAGAGGAAAAGTAGAATCGTGCCTGTTAGCTAGGACAGGGCTTCCAGAGACCCCACATGGAGATTCTGGAGCATTAGTAGTCAAAGACGATAGTAAAAGACGTCAGGACTCCGCTCCTATATCTACTCTTAATGCAGCTGACCCAGACCCAGTCCCAGTCCCAGACTCAGAACAGGTGGATTTCAAACTTCCTCCTCCTCCTCCTTCTTCTTCATCCCTCACACCATCCCCTGCTCAGAAGCATCTCACCACCACATCCAGTGAATCTGTTTTCCAGTTTTTTTTTGAAGATGCCTTCACCTCTGCTGGACCTGTGTGCAGTGCCCAGTGTCTGTGTGCAGTGCCCAGTGAAGGTTCCCTCTCTATCCAGCCAGACGGTGGATCGAGATCAAACCCCTCTGGAGATGTGACCTTGACCAACACCACGGCTGTAGTAGTCACTAGGATGCTGCAGACAAAACCGGATGAGGACCAGCCCACCATTCAGGCTGATCAGCCCACAAGCCAATTAGACCAATCAGACCAATCAATTCACCATGACCTTCCTGTCACAGATCATATGGAGACCAGAGAGAGGCCGCCACAGACTCCACAATGTTCTAGAGACCCTTCCTCTGTGGCTTACGCTATGGCTGGGGACAGACTTGAGGATGGAGCCGGGACCGAAGTTGTGCTAGAGACTGGGCTTCGTATTCCAGAGATGAATGTCCCTAACCAATCCCCTTCAGATCCTATGAAGGGTAGAGAGGGGCCTCAGAGTACAGACTTCCCTTCTTTGGATTTGGCTAAGGCTGAAGATGAGGCAACGACTGTGGCTGGAGCTGAGGTTGAAGATGAGACAACGACGGTGGCTGGAGCTGAGGTTGAAGATGAGGCAACTACCGTGGCTGGAGCTGAGGCTGAAGTTAAGACAGTGACTGAGGCCAGTATTCCAAAGGTAACAGTCTTTGACCTGTGCTCTCCTATACTGAGGGATCAATCTGATAGCATTGGGCCAATAGTGATACTGAAGCACCCAGGTCCCATGCTGAGTCACTATGACATCATCGAACTTCCTGATCATGTGACAGGGGAAATGACACCACTCCCTGATCATGTGATACAGGAAGTGACACAGGCAGCATCTGCAATACTGGATTCAGAGTATAGAGATTATCTGAGACACAGGGAGGAAGAGGAAGTGCATGAGACTGGCAGCAGTGTTGACAAAGGGTCACTGGCTGAAAAGGTTAAAGAGGAGTTTAGTGAGAAGCTTCCGGAAAAAATCCCCATCTCTAAATCACCCTCTCAGCCTCAGACCACAACAGTATCAACAGCTGGATCTGATAACACCATTCCTGAGCCCAAGGTAGAAGAGCCTCTTAGGGTTAATCTATTCAGTGGCGCCGCATCCATTAATGATGAGGTCATCGGTGTGGGTTTGTCCATTAAAGATGACATCATACATGTCAGCCCACCACTCAGTGCTGAGCAGCCAATAAGCAGCCAGCCTCTCAATGTAAACACAGAGGACAAACATGGGGACAACATGAAACAAAAGAGAACCGAGGAAAGGAAGGAAGAGAGGAGACAAAATTATGAGAAGGAAACAGAGGGGAAGGAAGCAGAGGGGAAGGAAGCAGAGGGGAAGGAAGCAGAGGGGAAGGAAGCAGAGGGGAAGGAAGCAGAGGAGAAGGAAACAGAAGAGAAGGAAGCAGAGGAAGAACATAAAAAGGGGGATGAGAATCTCTCTCAAGAGGAAAAACAAACAGTGGATAATCAACAGGAAATAGAGGAGGACAAGCAGAAAGGAAAATGGAATCAGACAAGTACACAACGGCAGAGTATTGGGACTGATAAGAAAGCAGGAGAGCCAATCAGAGAGACCGGATATCAGCATTTGGAACAGGAGCAGACACAAACACTGACAGAATCACAAATAGTAGCTCTCCATAAGGAGAGAGATGCGAGGAGTGAAATAACAGACATCGGAGCCAATAGGCCTTCTCATAACCGTTTCTTTTTAGATTGGCGTGGTGGTGATGTGCGGGGAGACAACGCGGGGAGTGCACAAACAGTTAACGCTGTGGAGAAAACAGGAAGAAAGAGTGTCAGAACAGGTAAAGGAGAGGACATTACCTCATCTGACCCCAGCCTGGCTCCTTTTGGCTCGTCTAAGGATGAGCTTTGTTCCAGTGGAGACTGTAGCTATTTATCCTCTCCCTCTGCGTTAGAACAAAGTCTCTACCCCACGCTGCCGGTGCCAGCAACAGTGAAGACACAGGAGCCCTGCGAAGAGACTAGAGACCCCTTTGTACCCGATTCGACTGAAAATGCAGCCCTTAACCAATCAGATTCAGTGATTCGTCTGAACCGTTTTGCTCGGCAACAGGAACAAGGACAGCAGCAGGAAAGGCCAGGATCCAGTACTGCCTCAGAGGACTTATCATGTGGTCGTTTAATTAGACGTGATGGAGGAGGAGAATCAGACAACAACAAACGCACCGAGTCCCTCACAGCTTCAACACTGTTGCCGGGGGTAACACAGGGAGCGGAGAGGACCCTGGGCGGTCAGGAAGAGAACGGCAAGTCAGGTGACTGCAACTATGATGTCATCGACGGAGAGAGAGGTCCGGACACAGGGGAGGGAGTGGGGAAAATGACTTCTCCCGTTAGGGACTATGGAGTCAGTATCCCTTTTCATAGCTTCAACCTTAGTCGTGAAGGAGTCAATATGCCTTCTCATGGTCACAATCGATTATTTTTAGACTGGGTTAGTGGGGATGTGGAGAGAGACAGCAACACAGGGACTGTGGTAAAAGTCCCTGATGGTAGTGAAGAGACGACAGGTGAAATCCAAAACACTGGTCCCGGAGAAGTCCATGTCCTGCCGGATTCAAACCGCTCAGAGCTCAAGTCAAAAGGTCTGTCGGAGACGGATGAGGAGAATGTTGAGGCTGAGAGTCAGAGAACGGGTGTTATAACACCGACTCGTCAAGATCGACGCAGCGAAACAGAGAACACTGCAGCCCCCGTCGGAACGGATTCACACCAAGATGAAACCACACCGCTGGAATCTCCTGCCTCATCATCGTCGTCTTCTTCACAGGGAAGAGTCAGCACCGAGGGGCATGGGGTTCACAAGGAGGAGGTCATACCACATAATCCAGACATGGGGGACAAACCTAACCTCGCCTCAGACCACCAGACCAAAGTGACTGTCCCTGTCAAACTGACCCCAGACCAGGTCACGGACACTCCTGTCGTAGTGGCTGACACCCACCCGGTTCAGGTCCAATCCTCTGTACAGGATGCAGAATACAAGGCAGTTGAACCATGTTCAGTTTATGACGCGGTAATAAACAGAAACGTCCGTGGTACTCGAGAAAGTCCCGGTCTCAATGTCGATCCTGATCCTCGTGTGGTCCAGAAGGACTCCAGCACAACAATATCAACAACAACCACACAAAGCCCCACAGTAGTACAACTGGCTGACTCAGAGAGAGAGGCCGCGGAGGAGGATATTGAGGCCTTGAACAGGAAGAAAGAGAAGAGGATGAAAGCGTTAGGAAAAAGGACGGAAGAGAGGAAACAAAAGCAGAAGAAAAAGAAGAAGGAAAAACAGAGGCTCTTAGCAGAGGGTGATGCAGTTCCACAGGATGCCACAGAACAGACTGGTCCTGCCACAGAACAGACTGAAAAATCAGTTACTGGTCCTACCACAGAACAGACTGGTCCTACCACAGAACAGACTGGTCCTGCCACAGAACAGACTGGTCCTGCCACAGAACAGACTGGTCCTGCCACAGAACAGACTGAAAAATCAGTTACTGGTCCTGCCACAGAACAGACAGAGATGTCAGTCTGGCAGAACCAGACAGAACCAGAACAGGCAGAACCAGAGGTAGACTGGTTGGCTGCTCTCAGATCTCATGCAGCCTCCCTCTCACAGTCCCACCAACAGAACACAGCGGAGTCCTTTGAGAAAACTACAGAACGCAGGTATTGCACTCCTCACTGTACACAGACTGTGTGTGTGTGTGTGTGTGTGTGTGTGTGTGTGTGTGCGTGTGCGTGTTGACTAGTGAGTGTTTGTGTTTATTGCATTGTTTTCTGTTGTTACAACACGCCGTCAGGGACATACCGTTGGTTAGAGGGAGATACCACACTGCAAGGAGATACCATGCTGTCAGGGAGATATCGGGCCGTCAGTGAGATACCGCGTCGTCAGGGAGATGCCATGCTGTCAGGGAGATACCGTGTCGTCAGGGAGATACCGCGTCGTCAGGGAAATGCCATGCTGTCAGGGAGAAACCCCGTCGTCGGGGAGATACCACGTCGTCAGGGAGATGCCATGCTGTCAGGGAGAAACCGCGTCGTCAGGGAGATATAGTTCCAGCTCATTAAATTCATGTTATCACGACCCATAACTCTCTTTTAAGCCCTCTATAGAATGAATGGTTTATTCAGAAATGTGGTTTCTGGGTAATGGGATCCGAAAGGACAAGACCAAGCCTGTTTATGTGTTATGACCAAACAAGCGATACATCACACAATCTCTGTGATGTTGTTGGCCGCCATTTTTTTTGTTTGTTTGTTCTCGTATTTTGAAATACAAAAACAACCTTGTGTCTTTTACAATATACTACTAGAACACAGGTGATGGTAAAACATCCGTTCTCACATAATGTATTGCAACGATCATTCAGTTGCATTACATAGTGCAGAAACCCCACCTACACTATGTGTTTGAAACTTTGATGAGAGGAGCTCTTGAGTTGACCCTGGTTCAGTGGTCTGAGGCACGGCATCTCAGTGCTAGAGGTGTCACTACAGACCCTGGTTCAGAGGTCTGAGGCACTGCATCTCAGTGGTAGAGGTGTCACTACAGACCCTGGTTCAGAGGTCTGAGGCACTGCATCTCAGCGCTAGAGGTGTCACTACAGACCCTGGTTCGGAGGTCTGAGACACTGCATCTCAGTGGTAGAGGTGTCACTACAGACCCTGGTTCAGTGGTCTGAGACACTGCATCTTTGTGTTAGAGGTGTCACTACAGACCCTGGTTCAGTGGTCTAAGGCACTGCTTCTCAGTGGTAGAGGTGTCACTACAGACCCTGGTTCAGTGGTCTGAGACACTGCATCTTTGTGTTAGAGGTGTCACTACAGACCCTGGTTCAGTGGTCTAAGGCACTGCTTCTCAGTGGTAGAGGTGTCACTACAGACCCTGGTTCGGAGGTCTGAGGCACTGCATCTCAGTGGTAGAGGTGTCACTACAGACCCTGGTTCAGAGGTCTGAGGCACTGCATCTCAGTGCTAGAGGTGTCACTACAGACCCTGGTTCAGAGGTCTGAGGCACTGCATCTCAGTGCTAGAGGTGTCACTACAGACCCTGGTTCAGAGGTCTGAGGCACTGCATCTCAGTGGTAGAGGCGTCACTACAGACCCTGGTTCAGCGGTCTAAGGTACTGCATCTCAGTGCTAGAGGCGTCACTACAGACCCTGGTTCAGAGGTCTGAGGCACTGCATCTCAGTGGTAGAGGTGTCACTACAGACCCTGGTTCAGAGGTCTGAGGCACTGCATCTCAGTGGTAGAGGTGTCACTACAGACCCTGGTTCAGAGGTCTGAGGCACTGCATCTCAGTGGTAGAGGTGTCACTACAGACCCTGGTTCAGTGGTCTGAGGCACTGCATCTCAGTGGTAGAGGTGTCACTACAGACCCTGGTTCAGAGGTCTGAGGCACTGCATCTCAGTGGTAGAGGTGTCACTACAGACCCTGGTTCAGAGGTCTGAGGCACTGCATCTCAGTGGTAGAGGTGTCACTACAGACCCTGGTTCAGAGGTCTGAGGCACTGCATCTCAGTGCTAGAGTTGTCACTACAGACCCTGGTTCAGAGGGGCGTCACTACAGACCCTGGTTCGGAGGTCTGAGGCACTGCATCTCAGTGGTAGAGGTGTCACTACAGACCCTGGTTCAGAGGGGCGTCACTACAGACCCTGGTTCGGAGGTCTGAGGCACTGCATCTCAGTGGTAGAGGTGTCACTACAGACCCTGGTTCAGAGGTCTGAGGCACTGCATCTCAGTGGTAGAGGTGTCACTACAGACCCTGGTTCGGAGGTCTGAGGCACTGCATCTCAGTGGTAGAGGTGTCACTACAGACCCTGGTTCAGTGGTCTGAGGCACTGCATCTCAGTGCTAGAGGTGTCACTACAGACCCGGGTTTAATTCCAGGCTAATACCATGTAGAACATATCACTGTGTGACATTGGATATAGGAAAGGTCACCCTAAGTAATCATGTGTTCTTCAATCCCACAATGCATCAACATGCCTGTCGGAACTATTTCTCTCCTCTATTTCTCTCCTCGTTTTACAAGACATCCGTGACCTTCCACAGAGGAAGAACACAGCCTATACTTCATAGCAAAGAGTGTAGAGTATCAACAAAACATCAAATTGTCACCATGTTTCTTCATCGGTACACATGTAGAGAATCCCGAACGTAATCTATTTCTAGCTGCCTATGACACAGAGAACAGTAATACATACGTACATTAGTTGTGACAGAGAACAGTAATATGTACATTAGTTGTGACAGAGAACAAAGTAGTGCACTAGATAGGGAATATGGACCCATGGGACTCTGGTCTAAAGTAGTGCACTAGATAGGGAATGTGGACCCATAGGACTCTGGTCTAAAGTAGTGCACTAGATAGGGAATGTGGACCCATAGGACTCTGGTCTAAAGTAGTGCACTAGATAGGGAATGTGGACCCATAGGACTCTGGTCTAAAGTAGTGCACTAGATAGGGAATGTGGACCCATAGGACTCTGGTCTAAAGTAGTGCACTAGATAGGGAATGTGGACCCATAGGACTCTGGTCTAAAGTAGTGCACTAGATAGGGAATGTGGACCCATTTGGGACACAAAAAATATGAATGAGGAAGTAAACAACATAGCATGACTGTCTGGGTGTTGTCTGACTCTGGATGTGTATCCAATGGCACCCTATTCATAACGGGCCCTGGTCTAAAGTAGTGCACTAGATAGGGAATGTGGACCCATAGGACTCTGGTTAGAAGCGGTGCACTCCTCGAATAGGGATGACATTTTGGACACAAATCCTCTGCGGTAGACTTTTATAACAGAGGTCAGTGGAGAGAACTGTAGTACTATTATATTTGACGAGATGACATCGGCAGTGACATCACTCCTGTCCTTTGAGAAGAGAATGAAGCTATTCTCCCCCCCCCCCCTTCCCCCTCTCCCCCCCCCCCCCCCCCCCCTCGGTGGAACACAGCTGTTGCTTTGAAACAGAGGGAAAGGGGGAAAAACCACAACAAATACAGTAAATGCACACAAACACACAGACGATAGCGGACAGGACATTTGTTACCTGTCACTCTGTGTATACGTCTTTGCTAACGACTTCAATGTACCTCTCTCTCATTCCAAACCCTCTAACTCTCTACAGAAGCTTCCAGCCTTTGGAGCCTCTGGTGTCTCCTGTGGCAGAGTTCCAATCCCTCTCTGAAGAGACCCCTACACCACTGGGTCAGGCAGAGACCCTTACCCCACTGGGTCAGGCAGAGACCCTTACCCCACTGGGTCAGGCAGAGACCCCTACACTACTGGGTCAGGCAGAGACCCCTACACCACTGGGTCAGGCAGAGACCCCTACCCTACTTGGTCAGGCAGAGACCCTTACCCCACTGGGTCTGGCAGAGACCCCTACCCCACTGGGTCAGGCAGAGACCCCTACCCCACTGGGTCAGGCAGAGACCCTTACCTCACTGGGTCAGGCAGAGACCCCTACACTACTGGGTCAGGCAGAGACCCCTACACCACTGGGTCAGGCAGAGACCACTACCCTACTGGGTCAGGCAGAGACCCCTACACTACTGGGTCAGGCAGAGACCCCTACCCCACTGGATCAGGCAGAGACCCCTACCCTACTGGATCAGGCAGAGACCCCTACCCCACTGGATCAGGCAGAGACCCCTTCTCCACTGGATCAGGCAGAGACCCCTACCCCACTGGATCAGGCAGAGACCCCTACCCCACTGGATCAGGCAGAGACCCCTACCCCACTGGATCAGGCAGAGACCCCTACCCCACTGGATCAGGCAGAGACCCCTACCCCACTGGATCAGGCAGAGACCCCTACCCCACTGGATCAGGCAGAGACCCCTACACTACTGGGTCAGGCAGAGACCCCTACACTACTGGGTCAGGCAGAGACCCCTACACTACTGGGTCAGGCAGAGACCCCTACACTACTGGGTCAGGCAGAGACCCCTACACCACTGGGTCAGGCAGAGACCCCTACCCTACTGGGTCAGGCAGAGACCCCTACACCACTGGGTCAGGCAGAGACCCCTACCCCACTGGGTCAGGCAGAGACCCCTACCCTACTGCGTCAGGCAGAGACTCCTACACTACTGGGTTCGGCAGAGACCTCTAGCCCACTGGGTCAGGCAGAGACCCCTACCTCACTGGGTCAGGCAGAGACCCTTACTCCACTGGGTCAGGCAGAGACCCCTACCCTACTGGGTCAGGCAGAGACCCCTACCCCACTGGGTCAGGCAGAGACCCCTACCCTACTGGATCAGGCAGAGGAAGCTACCCCAGTAAGACAGAAAAAGGAGCAGACAGAGGAGCAACCAGCCCATGAAAAAGAGACCCCAGGACAGACAATTAGCGGGTAAGTTCCCAGTCCTATGACTGACATTATTCAATTATTATTTATACAATGTTACCCTCTTAGATGTTAAGTCCCCTGTTTAGGGGACATTGAGCGGTTCTGGACCGGTTCTGACTGATATTTTTGTGCTCTGTGAACATTGCGGGGTTCCGTGCCTTATAATGTCAGAAAGGCCCATCTGTTTGCTCTCTGCTACCAGTCTGTCAGCAGAGATGACTTGAAGTGTCAGGTTTCACACCCCACATTTGCATAGAGAGTGATGTGTCACATTTCCTGGCCTATTAAAAAATCAAATCCAATTGCGCCGAATACAACAGGTGTAGATCTTACAGTGAAATGCTTACTTAAAAGCCCTTATCCGACAATGCAGTTCAAAATTGTAAAAATAAAATAAAAATACGAATAAGAAATAAAAGTAAAAAGTAATTAAAGAGCAGCAGTGAAATAACAATAGCGAGACTATATACAGGGGGGTACTGGTACAGAGACAATGTCCGGGGGCACTGGTTAATTGAGGTAATATGTACATGTAGGTAGAGTTATTTGTTAAGCGGAGCAGCACAGGGGACCCTGACCAGGAAACAGGGATGAATGAACCAAGATATTTATTGTAACACAGGGAGAGATGAAGTGCAGATCCAGGGAAGCTCGGATGAGTTGTAGGAAACCAGATGTAGAGAGCTGAGGTTGGAGTGAGCTGGGTTGGGACAGAGTAAACAGGTCTGGGAGGCGAATCCAAGGGAGTGATGATGAGTTGAATCCAGAACAGGGTAGCAGGGTGGTGAGACGTGGAACAGGAGACAGGAACCAGAGTCAGAGCGGTAAAACTGCAGTGAGAGGAGAAACAACGTCAGGCAACTAAACAGGCCCAGCAGGATACAGGATCTTAAATAATAACAAATAGATAGCAGTATGACTGACTGAACGGAGATTACGATCTGGCAGAGTGGAAGTAGCAGGGCTGAGTATTTGTAGAGGTCTTGATTATGGAACAGGTTGCAGCTGGTGGGGAACTGCTCTGACTCCAGCACACCTGTCTCCAACCACACAGAGGGAGAGGGAGAGGGAGAGGGAGAGGGAGAGGGAGAGGGGGAGGGAGAGGGGGAGGGAGAGAGAGAGAGAGAGGGAGAGGGAGAGGGAGAGGGACAGGGAGAGGGAGAGGGAGAGGGAGAGGGAGAGGGAGAGGGAGGGGGAGGGGGGGGAGGGAGAGGGACAGGGAGAGGGAGAGGGAGAGAGAGAGAGAGAGAGAGAGAGAGGGAGAGGGAGAGGGAGAGAGAGAGAGAGAGAGAGAGAGAACTGGGGGAATGGCTGCAGGTCAAAGATACACCGGATGTCCACTAGGGGGTGTAGAAGAAACAGATGTGACATTATTACATTTCGGGGCGGCAGGTAGCCTAGTGGTTAGAGTGTAGAGGCGGAGGTAGCCTAGTGGTTAGAGTGTAGGGACGGCAGGTAGCCTAGTGGTTAGAGTGTAGAGGCGGCAGGTAGCCTAGTGGTTAGAGTGTAGAGGCTGCAGGTAGCCTAGTGGTTAGAGTGTAGAGGCGGCAGGTAGCCTAGTGGTTAGAGTGTAGAGGCGGCAGGTAGCCTAGTGGTTAGAGTGTAGAGGCGGCAGGTAGCCTAGTGGTTAGAGTGTAGAGGCGGCAGGTAGCCTAGTGGTTAGAGTGTAGAGGCGGCAGGTAGCCTAGTGGTTAGAGTGTAGGGACGGCAGGTAGCCTAGTGGTTAGAGTGTAGAGGCGGCAGGTAGCCTAGTGGTTAGAGTGTAGGGACGGCAGGTAGCCTAGTGGTTAGAGTGTAGGGGCGGCAGGTAGCCTAGTGGTTAGAGTGTAGGGGCGGCAGGTAGCCTAGTGGTTAGAGTGTAGGGGCGGCAGGTAGCCTAGTGGTTAGAGTGTAGGGGCGGCAGGTAGCCTAGTGGTTAGAGTGTAGGGGCGGCAGGTAGCCTAGTGGTTAGAGTGTAGGGGCGGCAGGTAGCCTAGTGGTTAGAGTGTAGGGACGGCAGGTAGCCTAGTGGTTAGAGTGTAGGGGCGGCAGGTAGCCTAGTGGTTAGAGTGTAGAGGCGGCAGGGTAGCCTAGTGGTTAGAGTGTAGAGGCGGCAGGTAGCCTAGTGGTTAGAGTATTGGACTCAGAACCGAAAGGTTGCTCGATCGAATCCCCGAGCTGACAAGGTAAAAATCTGTCATTCTACCCCTGACCAAGGCAGTTAACCCACTGTTCCTAGGCCGTCATTGAAAATAAGAATTTGTTTTTAACTGACTTCCCTAGTTAAATAAAGGTTAAATATATATATATTTTTTAAAGTGACGATGCACAGATGATAACAACGGAGAGTAGCAGCGGTGTAAAAGGGTGGGGGGGGGGGGGGGGGGCAATGCAAATAGTCTGGGTGGCCATTTGATTAGATGTTCAGGAGTGTTATGGTATGGCTTGGGGGAAGAAGCTGTTTAGAAGCCTCTTGATCATGTTGAGTGAGAGAGAGGTTTTTGTCCTGGCAACACGGCCAGGTCTCTGACCTCGTCCTTACAGGCTGTCTCATCGTTGTCGATGATCAGGCCTACCACTGCTGTGGAATCAGCAAACTTAATGATGGTGTTGGAGTCGTACCTGGTTGTGCAGTCATGAGTGAACAGAGAGTACAGGAGGGGACTGAGCACACAACCCTGAGGGGCCCCTGTGTTGAGGATCAGCTCGGCGGATGTGTTGTTATCTACCCTTACCACCTGGGGAAGTCCAGGATCCAGTTGCAGAGGGAGATGTTTAGTCCCAGGGTCCTTAGCTTATTGATTAACTTTGAGGGCACTATGGTGTTGAACGCTGAGCTATCGTCAATGAATAGCATTCTCATATAGGTGTTCCTTTCATCCGGGTGAGAAAGGGCTGAGTAAAGGTAGTCCCTCTGGTTGTACATTTAACGTGCTGATAGAAATTTGGTAAGACGGATTTAAGTTTCCCTACATTGAAGTCCCCGGCTACTAGGAGCACCGCCTCTGGTTGAGCGTTTTCTTGTTTGCTTATGGTGGAATACACCTCATTCAGTGCGGTCTTAGTGCATCAGTCTGTGGCAGTATGTCGACAGCTAAGAAGAATACAGATGAAAACTTTCTAGGTAAATAGTATGGTCTATAGCTTATCATGAGATACTCTACCTCAGGTGAGAAAAACCTTGAGACTTCCTTAGATATCATGCGCCAGCTGTTATTTTCAGAAATACAGAGTCCGCCGTCCCTTGTCTTTCCAGACGCCGCAGTTCTATTCTGCCGGTACAGCGTATGATAATGTCGTCGTTCAGCCACGACTCCTTAAAGCATGAGCATAAGATATTACAGTTTTGAATGTCCCATTGGTAGTTTAATCTTCTGCGTAGGTCATCGATTTTATATTCCAAAGATTGCACGTTTGCTAGCAGAATGGAAGGAAGTGGAGATTTGTTCGATCGCCTACTATTCCTCAGAAGGCAGCCCGCCCTCTGGCCCATTTTTTCCAGAAGTTATTTTCGAGACGGTAGCAGCAGCATTACGTACAAAATAAGCTAAAAAACAAGTTACGAACAACGCAAAGAAAAAAAAAAAAACATTTGGTTGGGAATACATAAAACGTCAGTCTTGTTCTCCGGCGCCATCTTAACTAGGGCTATATAAATACATTTGATTTGATTTGATATGTCACTCCTTTTGGTTCCTTCCCTATATATGTCACTTCCTTTGGTTCCTTCCCTATATATGTCTCTCCCTTTGGTTCCTTCCCTATATATGTCACTCCCTTTGGTTCCTGCCCTATATATGTCACTCCCTTTAGTTCCTACCCTATATATGTCACTTCCTTTGGTTCCTTCCCTATATATGTCTCTCCCTTTGGTTCCTTCCCTATATATGTCACTCCCTTTGGTTCCTGCCCTATATATGTCACTCCCTTTGGTTCCTTCCCTATATATGTCACTCCCTTTAGTTCCTACCCTATATATGTCACTTCCTTTGGTTCCTTCCCCAGGTGTCATCGTTTCTGTTTCATGTCGTTGTTCATGTGTCGTGTTTTGTTTGTTTGTTTATTTATTAAATGATTCGCTCCCTGAACTTGCTTCCCGACTCTCAGCGCACATCGTTACAACACCTCAGAAATGAATGACAATTTATTTTGCCAGAAATGTGAGCTCCAGACCTTTCTAGAACTATGCACCATTACTAGTTACTGTTTAAGGCCATCTTGTGAAAAATAATTACGCTTGGGTATGTCTATTTAGGCAGAAATCTACATTTTGCCAAAACGTTCGACAGATTTTTAATAGTCAACAACTCAGACTGTAGTAAGGTACAGAGGTGGGACCAAGTCATGTGACTCGGGTCCAAGTCATGTGACTCGGGTCCAAGTCATGTGACTCGAGTCCAAGTCATGTGACTCGAGTCCAAATCATGTGACTCGAGTCCACACACCTCTGGTAAGGCGTAATAGTGGCAGATGTAAACTCACGGTGATCCATGGTTACCGTTCAACGTTATCCCTTCAGATAATTAACAAGTATTGTCATTTATGGTAATAAGGCTTCTTATTGTGAAGTGTTGGATGTTACATGTTAGTATTCACTCTGTTAATTAGTCTGTCACAGTGTAGTAGTCTACACTGCATTCTGGGCCTGGTGCTAAATCTCTGTCTGTCTTCCAGATGGTTGAAGAACAAAATCCTGTATAAAAAAATATGGGATTAAAAAAAAAAGAGCCTCACTGTAATCCTGTATTAGCAGAGATTTTCTAGGGATTGTGTCCTACTATCTGTTTATGTACTGTAACCATAACAACGTGAAAATAAACAGCATGGCTCGCTGGATGAATTATAATTCACCAGATGACTTGTTGAGCGCTGAGCGCCATTTATCCTCGTGGAAAGAATCAATTCTTCAGGCATGATAACGTGACATTAGGATGTTTTTGAGGTACAGAATGCAAAAAATACCAACAATCAAGTGTCTGGTCTTCTTTGATGCTCTTATGGATGGAACTCTGTGTTGAACTCTTATTGGAACGCAGATTCCTTCACTCTCTCAACCTGTATCTGTTGTTTATGTTATTGTAATAGTGTAATAGTGAAGTCCGGTGTCTACTTGTTACTATATGAAAGAGCCTGCATGTTCAGTCCAGGACTAGGCTTGATTGCGTCCCTGAGGTAGCGTAGTCTCACTTCCAGACACTTTGTTGTGATCTGGAGGACAGCTAACTCTTGTCTCACTATGAAGGTACTTGGTAGGTAGAGGCTTGTGACGGGCAGACCTGGGTTTAGATACTATTTTAAATCATTCAAATACTTTTAGTGTTTGCTTTAGTCTGCCTGGAGTTTCTGATATGTGGCTATTATAGCGGTCCCAGGCAAGTGCAATCGAGAACAGATTTGTATTGGAAATTATTTCAAATAGTATTTAAACCAAAACATGCAAGGTTTATGATAGCAGGAATGTGTTTTGGCTTTGGCTTGACCAGTGTTCTACAGTCTAGATTTTTACTGGTTGATTGCAGTGAGCCCAGCGTGCTATAGTGGTACGGTGCAGTGAACCCAGCATGCTACAGTGTTACGGTGCAATGAACCCAGCATGTTACGGTGCAGTGAACCCAGCATGCTATAGTGTTACGATGCAGTGAACCCAGCCTGCTATAGTGTTACGGTGCAGTGAACCCAGCCTGCTATAGTGTTACGGTGCAGTGAACCCAGCCTGCTATAGTGTTACGGTGCAGTGAACCCAGCCTGCTATAGTGTTACGGTGCAGTGAACCCAGCCTGCTATAGTGGTACGGTGCAGTGAACCCAGCCTGCTATAGTGTTACGGTGCAGTGAACCCAGCATGGTACGGTGTTACGGTGCAGTGAACCCAGCATTGTACGGTGTTACGGTGCAGTGAACCCAGCATGTTACGGTGCAGTGAACCCAGCGTGCTACAGTGTTACGGTGCAGTGAACCCAGCATGTTACAGTGTTACGGTGCAGTGAACCCAGCATGTTACGGTGTTACGGTGCAGTGAACCCAGCATGGTACGGTGTTACGGTGCAGTGAACCCAGCATGTTACGGTGCAGTGAACCCAGCGTGCTACAGTGTTACGGTGCAGTGAACCCAGCATGCTACAGTGTTACGGTGCAGTGAACCCAGCATGTTACGGTGCAGTGAACCCAGCATGCTACAGTGTTACGGTGCAGTGAACCCAGCATGCTACAGTGGTACGGTGCAGTGAACCCAGCATGCTACAGTGTTACGGTGCAGTGAACCCAGCATGTTACGGTGCAGTGAACCCAGCATGCTACAGTGTTATGGTGCAGTGAACCCAGCATGTCACGGTGCAGTGAACCCAGCATGCTACAGTGGTACGGTGCAGTGAACCCAGCATGCTACAGTGTTACGGTGCAGTGAACCCAGCATGTTACGGTGCAGTGAACCCAGCATGCTACAGTGTTACGGTGCAGTGAACCCAGCATGCGACAGTGTTACGGTGCAATGAACCCAGCATGTTACGGTGCAGTGAACCCAGCATGCTATAGTGTTACGGTTCAGTGAACCCAGCATGTTACGGTGCAGTGAACCCAGCATGCTATAGTGTTATGGTGCAGTGAACCCAGCATGTTACGGTGCAGTGAACCCAGCATGCTACAGTGTTACAGTGCAGTGAACCCAGCATGATACGGTGTTACGGTGCAGTGAACCCAGCATGCTACAGTGTTACGGTGCAGTGAACCCAGCGTGCTACGGTGTTACGGTGCAGTGAACCCAGCATGCTACGGTGTTACGGTGCAGTGAACCCAGCGTGCTACGGTGTTACGGTGCAGTGAACCCAGCATGCTACAGTGTTACGGTGCAGTGAACCCAGCGTGCTACGGTGTTACGGTGCAGTGAACCCAGCATGCTACGGTGTTACGGTGCAGTGAACCCAGCGTGCTACGGTGTTACGGTGCAGTGAACCCAGCATACTACGGTGTTACGGTGCAGTGAACCCAGCGTGCTACGGTGTTACGGTGCAGTGAACCCAGCATGCTACA